>NC_057717.1:5733156-5734708 GCF_004010195.1 Chiloscyllium plagiosum | reverse complement strand
GACGGAGATGGAGTGAGTGTGAGGGGGTCAGATTGACGGTGAAGGAGTGAGTGTGAGGGGGTCATGTTGACGGTGATGGAGTGCGTGTGAGGGGGTCAAATTGACGGATAAGGAGTGAGTGTGTCGGCGACAGGGTGACAGTGATGGAATGAATGTGAGCGGGTCAGGGTGCCGGTGATGAAGTGAGTGTGACGGGGTCAGTGTGATGCAGATGACGTGAGTGTGAGGGGGTCAGGGTGATGACGATGGAGTGAGTGTGAGAACATCAGTGTGACGGTGATGGAGTGAGTGAGCGGGGGTCAGGGTGACTTTGATGGAGTGAGTGTGAGAATGTGAGACTGACGGTGATGGAGTCAGTGTGAGGGGGGAAAGGGTGTCAATGATGGAGTGAGTGTGAGGGGGTCAGTTTGACGGTGGTTGAGTGAGTGTGAGGGGGTCAGGCTGACAGTGATGGAGTGAGTGTGAGGGGGGTCAGGCTGACGATGATAGAGTGAGTGTGATGACGTCAGGGAAACGGTGATGGAGTGAGTGTGCGGGTGTCAGGGTGACGGTGATGGAGTGATTGAGCGGGGGTCAGGGTGACTTTGATGGAGTGAGTGTGAGGGGCTCAGGCTGACGGTGATGGAGTGAGTGTGAAGGGGTCAGGCTGACGATGATGGAGTGAGTGTGATGACGTCAGGGAGACGGTGATGGAGTGAGTGTGCGGGTGTCAGGGTGACGGTGCTGGAGTGAGTGTGAGGGGGTCAGTTTAACGGTGATGGAGTGAGTGTGAGTGTGTCAGTGTGACGTTGACGGAGTGAGTTTAATGGGCTCAGTGTGACGGAGATGGAGTCAGTGTTAGGAGTTCAGGGTAACCTTGATGGAATGAGTGTGAGTGTGTCAGGGTGTCGTGATGGAGTCAGTGTGAGAGGGTCAGAATGACGTTGCTGAAGTGAGTGTGAGGGAGTCAGTTTGACCGTGATGGAGTGAGTGTGATGGGGTCAGTGTGACTGAGATGGTGTGAGGGTGATTGGGTGAGGGTGACGATGATGGAGTGAGTGTGAGGGTGTCTGGGTGACGGTGATGGAGTGAGTGTGAGGGGGTCTGGGTAACGGTGATGGAGTGAGTGTGCGGGGGTCGGTTTGACGGTGATGGAACGAGTGTGAAGGTGTCAGTGTGACGTTGATGGAGGGAGCATAATGGGGTCAGTGTGACGGAGATGGAGTGAGTGTGAGTGGGTCAGTTTGATGGGGGTGGAGTGAGGGTGAGTGGGTCAGTTTGATGGTGATGGAATGAATGTGGGGGGCAGTTTGATGGCGATTGAGTGAGTGTTAGGGTGTCAGTGTGACACTGAGTAAGTTTAATTGGATCAGTGTGATGGAGATTGACTGAGTGTGAGGGGGTCAGGCTGACCGCGATGGAATGAGTGTGAGTGGGCCAGGGTGATGGTGATGTAGTGCATCTGAGTGGGTCAGTGTGAGTGTGATGAAGTGAGTGTGTGTTGGTCAGTATGATGGTGATGGAGTGATTGTGAGGGGGTCAATGTGACAGTGAGATAGTGCATCTGAGGGGG
>NC_057717.1:5730982-5732884 GCF_004010195.1 Chiloscyllium plagiosum | reverse complement strand
GTGTGAGAGGGTCAGGGTGACGGTGGTGGAGTGAGTGTGAGGTGGTCAGGGTGACTGTGATGGAGTGAGTGTGTGGGGGTCAGGGTGATGGTGATGGAGTGATTGTGAGGGTGTCAAAGTGACGGAGAAGGAGTGAGTGTGTCGGGGTCAGGTGACCGTGATGGAATGCGTGTGAGGTGGTCAGGGTGACGGTGATGAAGTGAGTGTGACGGGATCAGTGTGACGCCGATGGCGTGAATGTGCAGGGGTCAGGGTGACTTTGATGGAGTGAGTGTGAGGATGTCAGGGTGAAGCTGATGGAGTGAGTGTGAGGGGGTCAGGCTGATGGCAATGGAGTGAGTGTGAGGGGGTCAGGCTGACGGTGATGGAGTGAGTATGAGGGGGTCTGGCTGAGAATGACGGAGTGAGTGTGAGGACATAAGGTGACGGTGATGGAGTGAGTGTGTGGGGTCAGGGTGATGGTGATGGAGTGAGTGTGAGGGTGTCAGTGTGACGGTGATGGAGTGAGCGTGATGGGGTAAGTTTGACGGTGATGGAGTGAGTGTGAGTGTGTCAGTAGTTTGACGGTGATGGAGTGAGTGTGAGTGTGTCAGTGTGATGCTGTTGGAGTAAGTTTAATGGGGTCAGTGTGAAGGAGATTGAGTGAGTGTGAGTGGGTCAGGGTGACGGTGATGGAGTGAGTGTGAGGGGGACAGGGTGACGGTGACGGAGTGAGTGTGAGGGGGTCTGGGTGACGGTGATGGAGTGAGTGTGAGGGGATCAGGCTGATGGTGATGGAGTGAGTGTGAGCGGGTCAGGGTGAGGGTGATGGAGTGAGTGTGTGTGGGTCAGTGTGACAGTGATGGAGTGAGTGTGACGGGGTCAATGTAACAGTGATGTAGTGCATCTGAGGGTGTCAGTGTGAGGGTGCTGGAGTGAGTGTTTGTGGGTCAGTATGATGGTGATGAAGTGAGTGTGAGGGGGTCAATGTGACAGTGAGATAGTGCATCTGAGGGTGTCAGTGTGAGGGTGATGGAGTGAGTGTGACGGGGTCAGTGAGATGCTGACGGAGTGAGTTTAATGGAGTCAGTGTGACGGAGATGGAGTGAGTGTGTTGGGGTCAGGATGACCGTGATGGAGTGAGTGTGAGGTGGTCAGGGTGACGGTGATTGAGTGAGTGTGTGTGGGTAAGGGTGACGGTGATGAGTGAGTGTTTGGGGTTCAGGGTGACGGTGATGAGTAAGTGTGATGGGGTCAGGGTGACGGTGATGGAGTGAGTGTGAGCGAGTAAGGGGGATGGAGAAGGAGTGAGTGTGTGGGGTCAGGGTGACGGTGATGGAGTGAGTGTGCGAGCGTCAGGGTGAAGGTGATGAGTGAGTTTCAGGGGGTGAGCGTGACGGTGATGGAGTGAGTGTGAGGGGGTCAGGGTGACCGTGATGGAGTGAGCGTGAGTGGCTCCGTCTGATGGAGAAGGAATGAGTGTGAGGTGGTCAGTGTGATGGCGACGGTGTGAGTGTGAGGGGGTCTGTGTGACGGTGGTGGAGTAAGTGTGAGGGGGTCAGCGTGACAGTGAGGGAGGGAGTGAGAGGGGGTCAGTCTGATGATGATGGAGTGAGTGTGAGGGGGTCAGAGTGATGGTGATTTAGTGAGTGTGAGTGGGTCAGGCTGACGGTGATGGAGTGAGTGAGGGGGGTCAGGGTGATGGTGACAGAGTGAGTGTGAGGAGATCATTGTGACGGTGATGGAGTGAATGTGAGGGGGTCGGGGTGACGGTGATGGAGTGAGTTTGGGAGGGTTTGGGTGACGGTGATGGAGTGAGTTGAGGGGGTCAGGGTGGTGGTGATGGAGTGAGTTTGAGAGGGTTTGGGTGACGGTGATGGAGTCAGTGTGAGGGGGTCAGGATGGTGGTGATGGAGTGAGTGT
>NC_057717.1:5722965-5730292 GCF_004010195.1 Chiloscyllium plagiosum | reverse complement strand
GGGGGGGGTGTGACGGAGATGGTGTGAGGGTGAGGGGGTCCGGGTGACAGTGATGGAGTGAGTGTGAGAGGGTCCGGGTGACAGTGATGGAGTGAGTGGGAGTGGGTCAGGGTGAAGGTATTGGAGTGAGTGTTAGGGGATATGTGTGACGTTAATGGAGTTACTGTGACGGGATCAGGATGACGGTGATGGACTGAGTGTGAGGGGGTCAGTGTGACGGAGATGGAGTGAGTGTGAGGGTGTCAGGGTGACGTTGACCAAGTGAGTGTGAGGGTGCCGTGTGACTGGGATCGCGTGAGTGTGAGGGGGTCAGGGAGATGGTGATGGAGTGAATGTGAGGGGTCATGCTGACGGTGATGGAGCGAGTGTGAGGGAGTTAGGGTGGCGGTGACCGACTGAGTGTGAGGGGGTTAGGGAGAAGTGATGGAGTGCCTGATGGAATCAGGGTGATGGTGACCGAGTGAGTGTGAGGTGTTCAGAATGACTGGGATCGCGTGAGTGTGAGGGGGTCAGGGAGACGGTGATGGAGTGAGTGTGAGGGGATCAGTGTGAAGTTGATGAGTGAGTGCGAGAGGGTCACGATGACGGTGATGGCGTAAGTGTGAGGTGTTCAGGGTGACGGTGAAGGAGTGAATGTGAGGGGGTCAGGGTGATGGTGACTGATTGAGTGTGAGGGAGTCAAGGTGACGGTGATGGAGTGAGTGTGCGGTTGTCATGGTGACGGTGATGGAGCGAGTGTGAGGGGGTCAGGTTGACAGTGGAGGAGTGAATATGAGGGCGTCAGGGTGACAGTGGAGGAGTGAATATGAGGGAGTCAGCGTGACGGTGCTGGAGCCAGTGTGAGAGGGTCAGTATGACGGTGATTGATTGATTGTGAGGGGGTTAGGGTGACGGTGAAGAAGTGAGTGTGAGGGTATCTTGAGGGAGAAGCTCTCTGGCTATTGAGGGATGCAGTGTAGCTTCACGAGGTCAATTCCTGGAATGGCGGGATTACCTTACACTGAAAGACTGGTGCGACTCGGCTTGTTTACCCATGAGTTTAGAAGACTGAGACGGGATATGATTGAGACATATATGAGTATTACAAGATTGGACACGCTGGAGGCAGGAAACATGCTTCCGCTGATGGATGAGAGCCGAACCAAAGGACACAGCTTAAAAATACGGGGTAGACCATTTAGGACAGGGATGAGGAGCAACCTCTTCACCCAGAGAGAGGTGGCTGTGTGGAATGCTCTGCCCCAGAGGGCAATGGAGGCCCAGTCTCTGGATTCATTTAAGAAAGAGTTGGATAGGCCTCTCATGGATTGTGCAATCAAGGGTTATGGAGATAAAACAGGAACAGGATACTGATTAAGGATGATCGGTCTTGAACGTACTGAATGGTGGTGCAGGCTAGAAGGGCAGAATGGCCTACTCCTGCACCTACTGTCTATTGTCTATTGTCTATTATCAGAGTGACGGTGATGGAGTGAGTGTGAGGGGTTCATGGAGACAGTGGTAGAGTGAGGGTGTGGGGGTAGTGAGACGGTGATGGAGTGAGTGGGAGCGTTCAGCGTGATGGTGATGGAGTGAGTGTGAGGGGTTCAGGTTGACGGTGAAGGAGTGAGTGTGAGGGGGTCAGGGTGATGGTGATGGAGTGAGTGTGAGGAGGTCAGGGTGACATTGATGGAGTGAATGTGAGGAGGTAAGGGTGACATTGATGGAGTGAATGTGAGGGAGTGTGATGAGTGATTGAGAGTGTGTCAGGGTGACGGTGAACGAGCGAGTGTGAGAGGATCAGTATGACGGTGATAGAGTGAGTGTGATTGAGTCAGTGTGAGGGTGATGGAGTGAGTGTGAGCTTGTCAGGGTGACGGTGATGGAGCGAGTGTGAGGGGGTCAGGATGTTGGTGATGGAGTGAGTGTGAGCGGGTCATGGTGACAGTGAAGGAGTGAATGTGAGGGGATCAGTGTGACGGTGAAGGAGTGAGTATGAGGGGGTCAGGGTGATGGTGATGGATTTGAGTGTGAGGGGGGCAAGGTGATGGTGATGGAGTGAGTGTGTGGGTGTCAAGGTGACGGTGATGGAGCGAGAGTTGGGGGTCAGGTTGATGGTGGAGGAGTGAGGATGAGTGCGTCAGGGTGACAGTAAAGGATTGTGTGAGGGGGTCAAAGTGTCGGTGCTGGAGCGAGTGTTAGAGGATCAGTATGATGGTGATTGATTGATTGTGAGGGGGTCAGGATGACAGTGATAGAGTGAGTGAGGGGTTCAGGGTGATGTTGAAGGAGTGAGTTTAAGGGGATCTTGAGGGAGGGAATCTCTGGCTATTGAGCGAGTTCACGAGGTCAATTCCTGGAATGGCGGGATTACCTTACACTGAAAGACTGGAGCGACTCGGCTTGTATACCCTTGAGTTTAGAAGACTGAGAAGGGATATGATTGAGACATATAAGATTATTAAAGGATTGGACACTCTGGAGGCAGGAAACATGCTTCCGCTGATGGATGAGTGCCGAACCAGAGGACACAGCTTAAAAATACGGGGTAGATCATTTAGGTCAGAGATGAGGAGAAACCTCTTCACCCAGAAAGTGGTGACTGTGTGGAATGCTCTGCCCCAGAGGGCAGTGGAGGCCCAGTCTCTGGATTCATTTAAGAAAGAGTTGGATAGAGCTCTCAAGGATTGAGGATTCAAGGGTTATGGAGATAAAGCAGGAACAGGATACTGATTAAGGATGATCAGCCATGATCATAATGAATGTTGGTGCAGGCTCGAAGGGCAGAATGGCCTACTCCTGCACCTATGTCTATTGTCTATTGTCTATTATCAGAGTGACGGTGATGGAGTGAGTGGACGGGGTCAGTATGATGGTGATGGAGTGAGTGTGAGGGGGTCAGGGTGACTGATGGAGCGAATGTGAGGGAGTCAAGATGATGGTGATGGAGTGAGTGTGAGGAGGTCAGGGTGAGACTGAGCGAGTGAGTGTGAGGGGGTTCATGGTAACGGTGATGGACCGAGTGTGAGGGGGTCATGGTGACGGTGATAGAGTGACTGTTAGGGGATCAGGGTACTAGTGATAGAGTGAGTGTGAGGGGGTCATGGTAACGGTGATGGAATGAGTGTGAGGGGGTCAGGGTGACTGTGATGGAGTGAGTGTGAAGGAATCAGGGTGACGGTGACCGAGTGATTGTGAGGGGTTCAGTGTTACTGAAATCGCGTGAGTGTGAGGGGGTCAGGGAGACAGTGATGGAGTGAGTGTGAGGGGGTCAGGGTGACGGTAATGGAGTGACTGTGTGGGGGTCGGGGTGACGGTGATGGAGTGAGAGTGAGGTTGTCAGGGTGATGGTAATGGAGTGATTTTAAGGTATACAGTGTGAAGTTGATGGAGTGAGTGCGAGCGGGTCATGGTGACGGTGGTGGATTTGACTTCACGTTGTAGCCAGTCGTCCATTAATCTGTTGAATGTGAGCTACTGTCTGTGAGTCTCACCTGGCGGGAGTACATTGCCTCTACGATGATTGTCATTTGTAATCTGGTCATTTTGAAAGATTGAGCCTGTTATACCAGTATTGTTGATTTTAACTAAAAAGGTGCAATTTTATCACAGCACTCAGCAACAATATGACATCGAATACGGAACACCTTTCCAATAACAAAAAAAGTCTAAAACATTCAATATTTGAAACATTGTTTTCTTGTTCGTGTTCAAATCAGATAATCTGTCCCATCGAGATGCTCAACTTGGAACTATTTTTTTAAAAAAAATATTTTTTGGATGTGGGCATCACTGGATGGGCCCAGCATTTCTTGCCCGTCCCAAGTTGCCCTTGAGAAGGTGGTGGTGAGCTACTTTCTCGAACTGGTGCAATCTACGTGCTATGCGTTGACCCACTAGTGATTAAGGAGGGAATTCTAGTGTATTGAATCAGCAACAGGGAAGGAACGGCGATATATTTCCAAATCAGGATGTTAACTGGTTTGGAGGGGAATTTGAAGTTGGTGGTGTTCCCAAAAATCTACTGCCTTTGTCATTCTACATGGAAGTGTCTGTGAGATTGGAAGCAGCTCTCTGAGGATCTTTGTGGAATTTCTGCATTGTGTCTAGTAGATAGTACGCACTGCAGTTCCTGAGCGACCGTGGTGAAGGGAGTAAATGCTTGTGGATGTGATGCAAATAAAATGAGCTGCTTTGTCCTGGATGGTGTCAAGCTTCTTTAGTGTTGTTGGGGCTGCGCTCAGTCAGGCAAGTGAGGATTATTCCATCTCATTCCTGACTTGTGCCTTGTAAATGTTGGACAGGCTTTGGGAAGTCAGAAGGTGAGTTAATCGCGCAGTATTCCTGGCCTCTGATCTGCTCTTATCTGTGGCGAGTCCAGTTGAGCTTATGGTCAAAAATACCCCCCAGGATTTTGATAGTGGGGAAATTTAGTTATGATAATGCAGCTGAATAACAAGTGGTTATATTGTTTCTTATTCTTGATTGTCGTGGTCTGGATTTGTGTGGCACGAATTTTACTTGCAACTTGTCAGCCCAAGCCTGGATAATCCCCACGCCCGACCTTATGATGGAAGTAAGGTCATTGTTGAAGCTGCTGAAGATGTTTGGACCTAGAACATTATCCTAAGGGACTACTGCAGAGATGTTCTGGACCTGAGATGACTGACCTCCAACAACAATGACCATCTTCCTATCTGTCAGGTATGACTCCAATAATTCAGTGTTGGCCCGCGATACCGTTTTTGCTTGGGGTCCTTGATGTCACATTTGGCAGAATGCAGCCTTGATGTTAAGGGCTGGAATTCAATTCCTTTTTCTATGTTTGGACCAAGGCTGTGATGAGGTCAGGAGTTGAGTGACCCTGGTGGAACACAAAATGGGCGTCCCTGAGCAGGTGCTGCTTATAACACTTCTGATGACACCTTCCATCACGTTACTGATGATGGAGTGTACACTGATAGGGCGGTATTTGGATGGGTTGACTTTGTCCTGCATTTTATGTACAGAACATACTTGAGCAGTTTTCCCCATTGTCTGTTTGCAACCGTACTGGAACAACTTGTCCAGGGAAGCGGGAAGTTCTGGAGTACAAGTCTTCAGGACTATTGTCAGCATGTTATCAGGGCCCATAGCCGTTGCAGTATCCAGTACCTTCAACCGTTTCTTGATATCAATCAATCGAATTTGCTGAAGACTGCTATCTGTAATGATGGGGACCAGGAGAGGAGGCCGAAATGGACCATTCACTCAAAACTTCTGATTGAAGGTTGCTGCGAAAGCTTCAACCTTGACTTTTGCACTGATGTTCTGGGATCTTCCATCATTGAGGATGGGGATATTTGTGGAGACTCCTACTCCAGCGAGTTGTTGATCATCCACCACCATCCATGATCGGATTAGGAGGACTGCACAGCTTAAATCTGATGCATTCGTTGTGGGATAGCTCAGTTCTGTCTGTCCCTTGCTGTTTATGTTATTTGGCATGCAAGTATTTCTGTTTGGAACTTTCAGCAAATTAACATTTTATCTTTGTATATTCCTGGTTCTGCTCGTGGCATGCCCTCCTTTACTCTCCATTGAACCAGAGTTGATCCTCTGCCTTGATGGTAATGGTTGAGTGGGGGGATATGATGGGTCGTGACATTACAGTTTGTGCTGGAGTACGTTCTGCTGCTATTAATGATCCACAGTGTCTTATGGACGCTCAGTCTTGAGTTGCTAGATCTGTTCGAAATCTGTGCCATTTAGCATGGTGATAGTGCCACACAACACAATAGAGTTTATTCTGAATGTGACCGCGAGACTTTTACCGATACTGTCATGGACAGATATATCCGCAGTTGGTAGATTGGTAAGGATGAGGTCATGCATTATTCCCCCCCCCCCCCCTCCTGTTCTTTCCCTCACCACCTGCTTCAGCCACAATCTAGTAGCTATGTCCTTTAGGACCCGTCTAGCGTGATCAATAGTACTGCTGCCAATCCATTCTTGGTGGTCGACTTTGAAATCTCCCAGCCAGAATACGCTTTGTGCCTTTGCCTCAGTCAGTGCTTTCTCCAAGTGTTGTTTAACATAGAGGAGCACTGATTTAGTTGAGGAACGATGTTACGTGGTAATCAGTAAGAGAATTCTTTGTCCATGTTTAATCTGAAGCGATGGGACTTCATTAAGTCTGGAGTCAATTCAGGAGACACCCAGAGCAACTACCTACCGACTATATCTCACTCAGCTGCCCTCTCTGCTGGATAGGTCCTGTCTTTGGGGCAGGACATATCCAGGGATGGTGATGGTGATGGCTGGGTTATTTTTTGTAAGGTGTAATTCCGTGAGTATGACTATGTCAGGCTGTTGCATGACTAGTCTCTAAGGCAGTTGTCCCAATTTTGGCACTACCCCTTAAATGATAGCAAGGAAGTCTTTGGAGGTTCTACAGTGGCGTTTCTAATGTTGACTTTTCCAGTGCACAGTCTGATGCCAGGTGTTCCAGCCGGTTTAATTTCTTTGAAAATTTGAAACGATTGGTACAACTGAATGACTCACTGGACCATTTCAGGGGACGATTGGGAGTCAATGACGTTGCTTTGGGTTTGGATTTGCATATCAACCAGATCAGGTGGGGATGGAAGATTCCTTCATTGAAGGATATTAATGATCCAGATGGATTTTTCTAAAAATCGGCAATGATTTTATTCTCATAGGTAGATTCTTAAATCCATGGATATTTTAAAATTATTGAATTGAATTTCCACCAGCTGCAGTGGCGGGATTCGAACTTGGGTCCAAAGAACAGGAGCTGATTGTCTGGATTGATAATCTATCGGTAATACCATGAGGCCTACTTGGAACCACATGTTGTACTCAACTGCTATTTCTTGTGTTGCCCTATTTTTCATTCATTGATTATGTTATTCTGGAATTTCATCCATCATTAAATCCTGATTGAAATACACACTCATGAACGTCGTCTCGACTGCTTGAATTTCATTCAATAAGTTTGGTTTGAACAGACATTTCAAGGCAGCTGCACATCAGAAAAGAACAGGAAGTAAGAATGGCTGACTGTGCACTGTATGTGTCACCGGACCAGCATGTCTGGGTATGTCAGTTAGTCTGATCTTCGAGTATGATAAAAGATCGGCAGAACGTCAAGGGTCGAAGGGTCTGCAATGTGCTGTACTGTTCTGTGTTTTATATTTCACCCAGCCTGTGGATTCTTATCAATTGTTGCATATGTGAGAAAGTGATATGTGTAAGATCAGGAAGCTGGGGAGGGGCGTTAGCCCAAAACTTCCAGTTATGTTGCTCATTGTTCCATTCACCTGAATGCCATTACAGTATGTGTGGT
>NC_057717.1:5705285-5722486 GCF_004010195.1 Chiloscyllium plagiosum | reverse complement strand
CTATGATTATTCGACTGAACTATAATCTCTGAAAAGCATTAGGTTGATTCTATATTTATGGACCTATAATATAAACTCCTGTCAAGATTTTCGAACAGAGAAATAAAGAATGTACATTTTATTTTGTATCGAACAAACAACACGGATGTAACTCTTTTGGCGATCCGAATTACATACACAATGTCAGAATTCAAAATAATGCATTGTCACTCCAACATTTTGAAAGCGGTTGGCTTCTGAATGATTACATGTTCAGGGTGAGCAAAACGGTTGAACAATCAAATAGAATTAGCGTTCTTATACATTTATATATAATCAATCAGTTTAATTTCTCACTGAAATGTACAAGCTTCAGCTATTTGTCAGCGAATTAGAAATGGCTATAATTCAATATGCACTGTGAATATTAAACTAAATAAATGATTTGTGTTATAAAATTTAATGAACAATAATTTGAAACCGTTTAAATTTTAGCAAAAATGTTATTTAATTTGAAATGCAGACAGTGAACAAAAACGATAAACATATTATCGTGACTGAAAAGTCAGATCTTTTCAAAGACATTTGTGCTAAAGCAATGAGAGATTTGTTTTCGTAATTGGAATACAACATTTAAAATATTCATGTTCTGAGCAATAATTAGACTACATAATGAATATGGTCTTGCAATACTTGCATTTTAAATGCTTATGCTGCACTAAATAATCAGATATGCGCCAGCATTTACAATGAGAAATAATCAGATACCGACTTTTATTCACATCAGACACATGATAGAGTGCAAAACTTTAAAGTACAGGAGGAGACCATTGGTCACTGTTTGTGCATCAGCTCAAGGAATGTCTCCAATGCCCCTCCCATTTGCTAACCTTATCTCTGCAGCCTGTTAAATTCATATTTGCAAATACATATCCAGATCTCTTTTTAATCTTCATCCACAACTCTCCCAGGCAGTCCATTCCAAATCCTAACAACTCTCTCAATAAAGAAGTTTTTCCTTATCTCAAATCTCGTTCTTTTGTTAACAATCTTGGAATTAGAACTCCTTGATGCTGTAATGCCAACTAACGGAAACAGAGTATTCCTGTTTTATTCTACAATTTTTTCATACTTTTGAGCACGGCAATAAATTCACATCTTTTTCTGTTCTCCTCCAGGAAGAATAAACCTTGCAAAAACTGTAACAAGCACTACATTGGAAAAACAGGCAGAAAACTAGCCACCTGGATACATGATCAACAGCTATCCAGAAAAAAAAAATACATGACCCACTATCACTAGTATCCTTACATACAGATGAGGAAGTACACCATTTCGACTGGGTCCATCTAGGACAAGCCAAACAGAAACACGCACGAGAGTTCCTAGAAGCAGAGCATTCCAATCTGAACTCGATCAACAAACACATCGATTTTGATTCCATCTAACACTCTCTGAGAAAAAGAACCGGACATAAAATCACCAATACTGGAAATTACATCACTGACTCAAGGAAACATAAATAGCAAGTGGGGCATAATACCAGCACTTTACCACAGGCTCACTGGTAATATTCCCTAGTATAGTTATGAACCATCTGAAAATGAACTCTCCAACTCAGTGAACAAACTGACATCCAGAAGAAGCGCAATTTCTCTCATCCTCCCTTTAACTAAATTCTTCATTCCAGTTATCATTCCGATTATTTTACGGTTATTTGTATTCTTCTGCAAAGTAATTTGGTGTCTGTCTTTCTGTCTTCTGAATGTGTGTATGTTGGTGGGGGGGGGGGGGGGGGGGGGGTGCGAGACAGAGAGATGGCGAGACAGAGAGAGGGAGAGAGAGAGAGAAAGAAAACAAACTTCTGTAATCTCTGCATTACTCACTGTGCCATGTGGAAAAGAGAGAAGGATGAGGAAAACAGTATAGCTTAACATGTTGTTAACAAGCTAGTTCAAGGGTGGGGGTTTCAGATTCTTTGATCCATGGGACCTCTTCCAAGACAGGCGGGGACCTGTACAAAAAAGACAGGTTTTATCTTAACTGGACGAGCACCAACATCCTTGTGTTTGTGAGAGTGTGATGTTGATGGTGCAAGTCAGATGGATTTGAATAAACCAGGAGAGTGAGAACAAAAACAGCAGATCAGGAACTGAGTAGAAGGTCGAGGTGAATAGGACATCAGACACGACGTGTCTCATGACCATGCCGAGAGAAGGAATCAAATCAGTCCAAAATATGAGATGGGAATTGTAATAAATTATTGAGATTAGGCGCAGGTTTTTCAGGGATTAATAAAATAAGGATGGAGAGTGTGTGGGATGTGAGGGAGTGAGGTGTGTGAGATTACGGAGACAGTTCACAAGCAAATGATAAAGTGGAAAGAGTTTGGGTTGGGAATTCTGTCAGAAACAACTGGCAGAAAAAAAACAACACAGGAAAACTTGCTGTTTGTCAAAGTGAATACCTGGGAAATAATTTATTATGTTTCAAAGAAATAACATCCTTATTATAATGGAGGAAAAGCTGTGTTCAAATTATGGCTGTAACTATAATAATGGTGGCAAACAGTTAGAATATTATCAGTGCTGTTGTTGGACAATGCTTGCACAGAGCATGTGAATTACCTTGGATGTTCCCAGAGATGGCTGGGCTGACTTTGCTTGGGTAAGTGCTGAAGCTGCATGAGATGCTGATGCTTTGTAATATAGCTACTTACTGAGTACAGTCAAAGGAACAAAGCCGTAACTGCCATTGCTTATTGTTTCAGAATATACCAGAGAGTTCATGGCTGCCACTGCAAAGAATCATGCAATGAAACACAGGCCTATCACGTCTGTGCCAGCAAGTGCATAGCCAAAGACTTTTTAAACGTTTGTGAGGTTACTTGCCTCAACCACCCGCCAAGACAACACATTCCAGATTCATACGACCCTCGCACTTCGAAACACATTCCACAAATCCTCTCTCAAACCCCTCCCTTGCTCTTTAAAAGTGAGTCCCTTTGTTTTTGATCCTTTGACTAAGGAAAACAGCTGCTGTCTGTCCATCCTCTCCATACCCCTTATGCTCTTGTACACCTGTACCAGGTTCCCTCCTCAACTTTTCCTGCTGCAAAGAAAAAAACAAGCAAATTTAGCCGGCCTCTTCCATACTCACTTTTGAGTACTTACTTGTCTTGTTACTTCTGAATTGCATCTTCCAAATTTATCGGTGTTAAATTTCATCAGGCCATTCATCTGGCAATTTTAATAATTTGTTTATATCCTCCTGTAGCCTAACACTTTCCTCCTGACTGTGATCCACCCAGCTCATCTTTGTGTCATCCTCAACATTGATCATCATTTCATTGATCCCCACCTCCACATTCTCACAATCGTCATTTCTGAATATCACATACAACCCGTGATTTCCTTCCTGTTCTCCAAATGTTATTCAGAGGATGATTTGACAATTCCAGTTTCTTGCTTTCCCTATTTTGGTGAATTTCTGAGTGATGTAATTAACACAATACATGAGGGATCCACAAATAGCATTTTCTACACAGAGTTAAATTCACCTTTACACTCTGCCCCTCTACATGTTTTATTTATAAACCTTGTAAATAATTTAGGAGAAGCTGGGGTTTGGCACCTTGCGCTGGAATATTAGCATTTTGCGTGGCACTGTTCTTTGTAACATTCCCTGCAATAGCTAGACCTGAGAAACTTTTCATCTACAGGATGGACGTGGACTCATTAATTGTTTGTTTAAATCAGCGAGTGTGATGGGGATAAATATTCAATTAAATTCGATGTTATAGGCAAACTGCAGAAGATCAAACCATATTATCATATCCACCTTGAATTGGAATCAAATACATACTGGAAAATAATCAAAAATATTGAAACACCACAGTAGGGGAGAAAAAACACATGTTGTCTGCACTTGATGGAGATTTAGAAATATAGAGTACATGTACAACCTGAGCCAGGACCAAACCATAGAAGAGAGAGTACAAGAAATCCTTTCTTAATTTTGAATGGAATCCAGATCCCGATTTTCTTGAACAGTGATGGCTTCTCATCCAATCTCACCATCCAGTATCTTCTGCATATAAACCAACATATTCCATGTTACCATCAGTTCTGAGGAAGGCGCACTGGACTTGAAACGCTAACTCTGATTTCTCTGCACATATGCTGCCAGACCTGCTGAGCATTTGCAGCAACTCCTGCTTTGCTTCAACATTTACATCGCAAGTTCTCACAATACAATACGCCATCGATAGTTAAGAGCCCTCTCAAACAGAGGAACTTTGTAACTTTTCATTTAATGTCCATAACAAATTACTCGAGATTCAACTGAGATAACAGTTTTGCTGTTACCATTCAGATCAGACACTTTGTCACAGTTCAGAAAGAAGAAAGAAATCAAAAGAGCTGGAGCGAAACTTAGTAGCTCTGGCAAAATCTGAGCAGAGATGCAAAAAAATGACCTTTGATTCTAATATGACTTTTCAGAACAGTGTCTCATCATATTACATATGTTAATTCTGTTGCTCTCTGCAGATACTTCCTCATCTTTTTCATTTCTCTAGCATTTTCCATGTGTATTTCAAGTTTCTTGACAGGTCTACATGTTGAACTTGGTAATATCTGGACAATGTGATCATTTCTTGTTTCTATTACAGTTGGTGTGTCTGTGACACCTGAATTGCAGCAGAAATCAGTTTCTTCATGAAGATAGAAAGTAAACAAAATCTGAATATCCTGTAAATCTCAGGAAATCAATGTTTTGTGAAAATACATTTTAGAGGCAGCTGGACTTCATGAAATAATAGGGATAGATTTTTGATGATGGAACACCTTTGGTCCTTCATTGAACGAGCTTGTCTTCCCAATCTCCAAAAGCTTTCAATGCATAACATAGAATTATTACAGCAAAGATGGTTTAAACCCAGCCCATTGTCTCTTTTAGTTTGGAATGAGCGATATCTCTACTATTATTCTCCTGTATTGTCCCCATAGCCCTGCACATTTTGTTATTAGTATCTGCTTTTAATTGTAAGCATCCTGCCAGATATGAACAATATGATCAATCTAAAACAAAAGCAGACGTTGGAGGGAAAGCTCACCAGGTCTGGTTGTATCTGTGAAGAGAAATCAAAGTTCATGCTTCAGGTGTGGTGACCCTACTCAATCAGTATTAGCAATGATTAAATGGTGTGTATATAATATATAGATCACTTTATCACACTTAAAATTCTCCTGTTTAGTTCACATTGTCATTCAGCATTGCATCTCCCAAACGTTGGCCCTTTCCTTGTTGAGAGCTATATTTAATTCTATATGACATTAAGAGTGATGATGACTGGGAAATATCATTGTACTCCCCATGGAGTCTCCACAGCCACTGCCACCATTCCACCCTATCTCCCAGCCAAACCTGACTCATTAATTCAAAGGTTTTAATGAATACGTTCACTTTTGGTTTTGGACTGAGGGGAAAAAAGGTTAAAAATTACTGCTTTACAGCAAACAAAACTGTATTAAGATGTTTGTCAATTTGTATAAATTAAAAACTGAAGCATATTCTGTATGGAAGTTCCAACGTTTATTTATTAGAGCAGTGAGAGGAACATTCAGAGAAGTCCACACTTCCTGTCTATGTTCAGGGCAACTGTGCCCGGTGACAGTGTGTTGGCTGGCATTTGTTCCCGTGGCTCAGCACAGTAACAACATCCTGATTGTGTTTCTTTTTTTTTGTGGAGGGGCGGAGATTCGGGGTAAGATGGTTACAGCATTGCAAACGTGAAAGAGAGCAGAGTCATCTAGCCTGCGATAAGAAAACATCCACCATTCTCCCTCACAACTGACTTCACTAGAGGAATTGGTGATAGGAGGTGTGACCAATAGCCTGCGATGTCAGTATCCAGTCCAGTCCAGTTATATTGTGAACTGAATGTGCTGTATAGAATGCTGGAACTGTTTGCTCAGTGACTGTGATTGATGTCAGTCTCCATGCATTGTAACTGTGTCACTTATTAACCGAAAAACATTGTTTCAAGCGATTTGTTTCAAGTCCTACCACAGCTGATGGCAGAACGTAAATACAAAATGATAAGAATTCGAAAAGAAGTGAATTTCACGAAAAACAACCATAAACCCACATTTTGTCTGAAAATCTTGCTGTTTCACTGATGACCTTCGGTAAAGAAATCTAATGTTACTACCCGGTCTGGGTTAAGTGTGACTTCAGACCCATATCAATGTGCTTGACTTTATATTAGTTTGTGGAATGGCCTCACTGTCAGGACAATTATTGATGATTAACAAATGCTGCCCTTGGCAGAGATGCCGACTTCCCATGGAAGAACAAATTTGAAGGTTAAACCAAATAAAGAAAGATGCTGGAGATCTGAAATTGCATAAAAAAAATGCAAAGAAAAGAACAGAAAGTGCAGGGGAGCTTTTCTGGACTGAAAGCAGTTGGAAAATAATGTGAATAATGCTGGTGACCGGGAAGTCTGCTTTGAAGGGGAGGAGGAGTGAGTTAAATCGATAGAGAAAGAGAGGGATAGAAGGAAAAGAGCAAACAAAGGGAATGATGATCAGCTGGAATAGAAATAAAATATGAGATTCGCCTCATTTATTTTTAACTTTTCCCATCTTCCTGAAAGTCATGCCTATGCCGGTACATGTATCCCCCGCTTTTCAAAAATTCATTTCTTGCCATTCCCCTTTCCGAAAAAACTCCATTGCGTCCTGTTTTCGCTAACCAAAAGAAATCCGAAGAGGATTTCACTTTTACAAAGAAAGGTGAATTTTTCCCACATAAATTAATGCTAATTCGCTTTATGCCATATCAGCTTATGAAAGGTTTTGTAGGAACACTTTACTTTCAGATACCGAGAGAAGCCTGTATATATCTAAGATCATGTTTAAAGTGATATGATCCCACCTGTCTTTCCTCTTTGAGTGTCGTCATCTTCTTAAATTTATTAATGGGATACAGGTATCTCTGGCTGGGCCAGCATTAGTTCACTTTTTTGATTGCCCTCGAGAAGACCTTGAGCCTCACATGGCACTTAGACAGAGTGAGGCACACAAGGTGACAGGAGGTGTGCAATTCAAGATCGTCTTTAGCAAGATTAATATTATTTGAAAAGTTAGAGATTTCAATTCGCCAGTGTAATTACGGTGGGGAAGAAGGTGTTCCTGAGCATGCTGATCCATGTTTTCAAGCCTCTGTATCTCCTCCCTTTGGACGAGGTTGGAGAGATCATTACCGGTTTTGGAGAGATATTTGATGTTTCCAGCCTATCGCTGACAATGAGAAGTATGAATTGTTGGAAGATTGTCTTCCATGATCGTCTGGGCTGTGCACACAACCGGCTGTAGCTTCTTATGGTCCTGGGATGAGCAGTTACCTTCACACTATTATGCACGTAAATAGAATGCTTTCAGTTGCCACTATGCAGAGAACTGGGAGAAGGCAGTTCCAAAATATTTAGATGTAATAATTGGCTGTAAAATAGATATCTACATTCTGGTTGCTGTTTTGGCAACAACTGAAATTTAACCAATAAATTTAAATTATGTCCAAGATACCAAAACACAATTGAGTGTACTGTATTGCCAACATCCAACCAAAGAGCCATCTCATGATTCAAAAGAATAGAGAAGCCATCACCATCACAACGAGGGAGAAAGAGACGGACATGTATAAGGAGAGAGAGAACACAGCGAGGGAAACAGAAGGACAGTCAGTAAAACAGAAAAAGGAAACAAAACAAGAAACAAACAGTCACATGGACAGGGAGAAGGGGAGATAATAAGTTCAGGGAAAGAAACAGAAGACAGAGAAAAGGAAAACACAGGGAAACAGACAGTGTAAGATAAATAGTGAGATACAAAGCACACAGGGAGCTGGGGATGGGGAATTTGAGGTGCTGGGGGTGAGGACCGGACAGACCTGGGAGTGAGCACTGGAGGGAGCTGGGAGGGTGGAGGTGAGCATTTACTTTGACCTGTACCAAGATGTACAGTCAAATCATAGTAAGCAAGGATGTACAGAACGATGGCTGTAAAACATGTCTGAGAGGCATGCAGGTTACACTGCACAGGCGTGCGCGAGGCGAGATCAACATGAACAAGATCAGCATTATTTGAGATTAGAGAGTCCATTCATCAGTCGAATAACAGTCAGGAAGAAGCTGTTCATGAACCAGCTGTTTAGTGTTTTCAAGCTTCTGTACTTTTAGCTAATGGAAGAGGTTGGAGGAGACATTTACTAGGGACTGATGGGTCTTTGAAAATGTTATAACAAAAAACATTCCAGCACAGAAACAGGCCATCCGGTGTTCCAAGCCTGTGCCGATCCAAATCGTCCTCTAAACCTGTCGCCTATTTTCTAAGGATCTGTACCCCTTTGTTCCCTGCCCATTCCTGTATCTTTCCAGAAACATCTAAAAATAAACCACTGGTCACTGTTTTCCATTTTGAGAAACTCCCTCCCCCTACTATTCTCTGCCATCTGTTGCCCAGCCAGTTCTATATCTACCTAGCTCGCGCACCATGTGACTTCACTTTCGCCATACCCCGACCATGGGGAAACATACCAAACGCCTTCCTGAAGTCCATGAACATGACATCTACAGTCCCTCCCTCATCAATCAACTTTGTCACTTCCTCAAAGAACTCTATTGACTTGGTAAGACATGACCTTCTCTGCACAAAACCATGTCGCCTATCACTGATAAGACAATTTTCATTCAAATAAGAATAATTCCAATCTCTGGACCCTGTGTTTGTGGAGTTTTTACAATCTCCCCGTGTCTGCATTGGGAGAATTAACTCTTTTCTCTCTCCACAGTATGTTTTTGTGTTTGTTTCAGGTTTCTGCCATCTGCAGTATATTTACTTGTGTTTGATGGAGAATTGCTGCAAATATGACGGCATTATTGCAAAAGTGGCCCTGGTGCTCGGGCTGCCCGAGTGCTTGGGAATCTTGCCCAGCTACTTATGTGTGCATGTCCCTGATTATCTGCTCTGTCTCTCTCAATCCCTGAGTCCATCCGTCACTGCATGCAGCCTTTCATCGAGCCACCCCGGGATTCCCCACATCCCATCGCCTGGCACTGGATGCTCCCTACGCAGGGAGCGCACAAAGACACTGGGCACTTTCTGACCCGCCAGGGATGCGGGGCAAAGACTCTGCCATTAAAAGGAACAGAATAGCTAAAATCCAATTGAACAGCAAAGCAGAGTAAACAGGTTGAATGACACTCATCTGTTCTAACATTTTCTGGTCTCTTGGGCTAATATCTGTTTATCCTGGTCCATCTACAAATAGGTGCTCCATATGTATACCTTGTTACACAGGATTGGTGGAGGTGATAGATATCAGATCCTATGGTCATTTTGACTGAATCATTGGGCTCCACTTTCCGGGTTACTGAGATCACACTTAAGTTTTTATTGCCAAGTCTATCCATTTTAAAGTAAATATCTTGCCGGAGTTGTGCTGAAATGATATTTGAATATTGGAGAGACTAGATTATGCCACGTGCCAGTGAGGTTAGGAATAGGAAGGCAGTACAGTTAAAAACATGGCCAAAGAGCTGGTAGGGTATGCAGCACTTGCAATATATGGATCATTGGGATTCCCGGGTCGGTAGGATATACACAAGAAGGACGGGATGCGTCTGAACTGGCAGCAATCTCCGATATGTGGGTCATTGGGATTCCTGGGTCAGTATGAAGTACACAAGAAGGACGGGATGGACGTGAACCGGCAGCAATCTCCTGGCAGGCAGGTTTGCTATTGTCACTCAGGAGGGTTTAAACTAGTGTGGCGGTGGGGGGAAGGGGGGCAGAGCCAGAGCAGTACGTCCAAAAGCACAGTGACTGAAGAGTAGTTGGGGACTAATCCCAGTACAGCTAAGACCAAAACAAACTGGCAGTGTGGAGTGAACACAATGGGACTGGCAGTCTGAAGTGAGCTGATTTTAATGTGAGTAGTATGACAGGCAAGACAGATGAGCTTGAAGCTTGGAGTTTGAATAAGTATATATAACTATGATATAAATATTACAGAGATTTATTTGAGAGAGGGATTAGAAAACAGTCAATCCAATGGTCCAGAGAGAGGTGAAGAATGTGCATTGAGAGGCTTGAGACTGTTGTTTGAAGCAAAATAATTATCCAGCAGTTTATTGGGATTGGACAGTGGGTGATGCAATGTACAGATTGGAGGGACAAGGGAGGAAACAGAAATTGACTGTTTGCAAAATTTTCTGTTTTACTGGCAGTCTTTTGTAATCTCCAGTTACCAGAGAATAGACGAGGAGAATTTACATCAGGTAAGCTCAAACCAAATATCAGGTCAGGATCTGATGGAGTTGGGCTGAAGCATATTTATTTCAATGCAAGAATTATTATGGTTAAGACTGATGAACTGCCAGCCTGAATCTGTGCATGGGACTATGATGTTGCAGCTTTACAGAGACTTGTTTGAGAGAGGAAAAGGACTGGCCATTCAACATTCCTGGGTTTCATTGTTTTAGGCGAGATAGAGAGGAAGGTAAAAGAGGTGGACGAGTTGTTGTACTAATCATGAAGATTAGTACATCTGCACTTGAAGAGGACATACAGGAGGGATCATCCACTGCGGCAATATGGGTAAAACTCAAAAATAAGAAGGATGCAAGCTACGAGATGCTGTGTTGTTACTTTTGGCAAACAAACAGGATCTGCCTAATGCAATGAATGCTGCAGAGATCAGAGAAAAACTAGGTCTGCATCAACTCCGTCATTGGACCTGGTTCATTCAGTCAACCTGTGCAATCAGTGGAGACGGCCTGTATGAAGGACTGGACTGGCTGTCCAGCCAGCTCAAAAGCAACAAATACAGCATCTCGTTACTATAATCCCTCCAACAGCCACGGAGGGATTGAGGAACAGATATGTACGTCGATTAAGGAAAGGTGTATTAAAAACAGAGTGGTCATAGTCAGTGACTTTAATATCTCCAATAATGACTGGGAGTCCCTTGGAACAAGAGGCTTGTACGGGGCAGAATTTGTTAACTGCAATAGTATGTGGATAGTCCAACGAGAGGAAGAGACATACTGGATCTAATGAGCCTGGCCAGGTGACTGACCTCTCAGTGGGACATAATTTTAGAAACAGAAATGACAGCTGCTTCAGATTTAAGATAGCTACGAACATGGATAGTTCAGGACCTTGTGTGAAGCTACTGAATTGGCGGAAGGCAAATTACGTCAGTATCAGGCAGAGCGAGGTCGTGTCAATTGGGAGGAGCTGCGATCAGGCAAATCCACATTTTGTATGTGGGAACTGCTTGTTAAATCCTGACTTCACAATCACCTGGTGAACGTCCTCCAGACTGCTCGAATTTCAACCTATTTTGTTTGAACAGATATTTCACGGCTGGTGCATATCAGACAACAGGAAGGGATAATGGATGATTCTACACTGTGTCCTTCGCAGGACCATCTTGTCTCTCCAGGCACCTAAAGTCTTTATTGTGGGTCAGAGAGCTTCAGAATTAATAGAGCACTGAACGAGGCCATCTAACCCATTGTACAACGACGAGCTCTCCAACATCACAATTTGAAAACAGAGAGAACTGTGTGTGTGTGTGTGTGTGTGTGTGTGTGTGTGTGTGTGTGTGTGTGTGTGTGTGTGTGTGTGTGTGTGTTAGAGAGAGAGAAAAAATACCAGAGAAAAGGGAAGTGAAAAAAAAGATAAAAGGAATGGAAAGAAAACGGAGCGACAGAGTGAGTGAGAGCAAGGGGTGTCAGAAGAGTGTGAAGTTAGATCAGAAGACAGCATGAGGACAAATAAACTGAAATTTTATTTAGAAATTCCCACAGACTGCAAGCGCTTTGTCTGGTGCCTTACCCTGTGAGCACTATGTTGTCATCCCAGATCATTTACCGCCAATAATTTCACAGAGCCGGGTTGCTAACGGCTGAACAAGTTACAAAGTAATAATACATTGGTTCCAGGGAGAAGGTGAATTAATTTAAATATTCTGGGCCAACAGGAACTTGTAGTCCCTCTAGACAATGTGTGAGAGACAGGGCGAGAGAATCTCAGTGAGGGGAATCACTGACTTGGGGAAATCAGCACCTAAGCTGTGGGTCAAATAATGGCCAATAAAGATTGAACACCTGGTCCGTGGTTTTGTAACTCACATTTCAATTCATATAGCTCCACATCGCAAGTGTATTTTAACAGACTTGTCTCTTTGTAGTTTTCATGTTTTGGTATGTGCAGGAATGCTTGTTTCTTGTCCCTGCATTTTGTGTTGAGTAAACACATTTTATTACTGAGGAAGAAAGGACCTGTTTCGATGGGACAGTCTTCGTCTGAATCGTGCTGGGACTAGAGTCTGAGTGAATCCTAACTAAGGCTGTAGACAGAGTCTAAACTGATTAGGTGTGTGTGTGTATGCGGGTGCGGGTTCCGTTATAGGTTTTAATTAGCAAAGAGGAGGTAAGAGTACAGAGCTCCGGAGAGATTATTAAAATCTCCAGCACAGATGCAAATAGGACAGAGTGAATGAAAAGTGTAAGCAATCAAACTTCAAGCACACTGGACAAACAAATGACAATGAGAAGAGGGACTGTTAATACAAGATTGAAGGGGTTAGATCTGAATGCATGCAGTATAAGAAATAGAGTAAATGAGCGTGTGGCACAGATTGAAATTGGTAGGTATGGCGTGATGGGCATCACAGAGAAGTGGCTACAAGGGGATCAGGGTATTCGAGGACATATATCCTATCGAAAAGATAGGTGGCTGAGGGAGTGGGTTTACATTATTAAGAAGAAATGAAATTAAATCAATAGTAAGAAAGAAAATAAGGTCAAATGGTGTAGAATCTGCGTTAGTAGAATTGAGGAACCACAAAGGTATGACAATCACAGTTGGAGACTTGCACAGGCCTCCAAAGAGTAGTCAGGAGCTGGGGGACAAGATACACCAGGAGACAGAAAAGATCTGTAGGAAACGCAAAGTTACAATGATCATGGGGATTTCAATATGCAAATAGAATGGGAAACCAGGTTGGTCGTGGATCGCAAGAAAAGTAATCTGAGGATTGTCTACGGGATGGCTTTTTGGAACATCATGTGGTGGAAGCCACTCGGGAACAGATGGCACTGGATTTAATGACGCAGGCGAGATAAGGGCGCATAAGGTGAAGGAAAACCTCAGAAGCAGTGATCAGAACATGGTTGAATTAAATCTGCAATTTGAGAGAGAGAAGGTAGAATCAGAGTTAATAGTATTTCAGCTGAATAAAGGCAACTGGAGAGGCATAAGGGAGAAGCTGGGTAGAATTGACCGGGACAGGGGTCGAGCAGGAAAGACAGGGGAACAGCAATGGCAGATGATTCCAAGATTAATTCAGGAGACACTGCAGAGATTCATTCTCAGTAATAGAGGCATGGTACAGGGAGGATGAGGCAACCAGGGCTGACACGGGATGTCAGGGATTGTATATAAACAAAACAGCAAGCATATAATGTGGTGAAAGGTAGAGGGAAACTGGAGAATTGTGGCCAACAGAAGGCAAGAAAAAATAAATAAGGACGGAGAAGATAACATATCAGGGTAAGCTAACCAGTAATATAAAGGAAACTGTAAGAGATTCTTTAGATATATAAAGTGCAAAAGAGAGGTAAAAGTGAATGTGGACCACTGGAAAATGATGCTGGAGAGACAGTAGTGGGAAATAAAGAAATGACTGAGGAATTGTGCACCAGTCTTCACGGTGGAAGACACAAGTAATTTCCCAAAAATTGAAGAGAGTGAGAGGGTAGTCATGAACATGGTGGCTATCACCAAGAAGAACATGCTTGAAAACGGAATGGCCTGAATGTGAATAACTCACCTGGACCAAATGGACTGCGACCCAGCCTTGAAACGGAGATAGCTGAAGAGTTAGTTCAAGTGTAAGTGGTAATATTTCCGGAATGACTAAAATCAGGAAAAGGCCAAGTGGCTGTTTAATTGCTAACATGACACCCCGTTTAATAAGGGAGTTAGGCAGAAGATGGAAAATTGCAGACTGATTAGCCTAACCTTGGTTGTGGGTAACATCATGGAATCCATCATGAAGAATGGGAATTCTGAATACTTGGAGGTCTTTGGTAAAATAGGACAGAGTCAGCATGGTTTCATCAAAGGGAGGTCATGCCAGAAAAATCGGCTAGAATACTTTGAGGGTGGAATGAGCAGATTAGATCAAGGAAAACCAATAGATGTTATCCATCTGCACCTCGAGAATCCTTTGAAAGGTGCTATGCATGAGGTTATTGAGAATGATATGGGCCCATGGTGTTAGAGGCAAGGAGTTAGCATGGATAGAGGTTTGGCTGTCTGACAGAAAGCAGAGAGTGGGGATTAAAGTGTCCTTCTCAGGATTGCAGCCAGTGACAAGTGGTGTTCCACAAGACTCAGTGTTGGAACCACAACGTTTCACTTTGTGCATTCATTATCTATATGAAGGAACTGAGGGCATTCTGGCTAAGCTTTCAAACAGTGAAAAGATAGATAGAGGGGCAGGTAGCATTGAAGAGGTGGTTCGGCTGCAGGAGGGTGGTCTAGCGCATCTCCTCAACTTCCCACACCCTCACCCTTGAACTCCGCCCTTCCAACTACAACAAGTTAGAACCTCTCTGGTGCTTGCCTTCCATCCCACCAACCTCAGGATACAACGCATCTTCCTCCGCCATTTCTTCCACCAACAGTCAGACCCCACCACCAGAGATATATTTCCACCCACCCCTACCATCAAACTGCTAAGACCATTCCCTACAAACTCCCTCGTTCGGTTCACGCGGCCGCACCAATCCACCTTCTACTCCCGGCACCTACCCTTGCCATTGAAAGAGATATGAAACCTGTGCCAACACGTCCCTCCTCACCTTCACCCAAGGCCCCAATGGATCCCTCCACATCAGGCAGAGTACATCCTGTGCATCCATACACCTCATCTAGGCTGTTCATTGCTCCTGGTCTCCATTACATTGGCGAGACAGGACTTCACCTTGCAGAACGGTTCAGGGAACACACTCGGACACACAAACCCAACAACCCCACTGCCCTGTGGCTAAATACTTCAACACCCCCTCCCACACCACCAAGGACATGCAAGTTTTTGGCCTCCTCCACTGCAAAATTCTAGCCACCTGACATCTGAAGTAAAACGCCTTGGAACCCTCCAAACACACGGTATCAAGGACAGTTTCACCAGTTTCCACGTCTCCCCTCCCTCCGCCTTATCCCAGAGCAAACCCTCCAACTCAATACTGCCCTCTTGCACTGTCGTACATGTCCATCTTCCTTCCCATCTACCCACTTGTGGGCGGCACGGTGGCACAGTAGTTAGCACTGCTGCCTCACAGCGCCAGAGACCCGGGTTCAATTCCCGCCTCAGGCGACTGACTGTGTGGAGTTTGCACGTTCTCCCTGTGTCTGCGTGGGTTTCCTCCGGGTGCTCCGGTTTCCTCCCACAGTCCAAAGATGTGCAGGTTAGGTGAATTGGCCATGCTAAATTGCCCGTAGTGTTAGGTAAGCGGTAGATGTAGGGGTATGGGTGTGTTGCGCTTCGGCGGGGCGGTGTGGACTTGTTGGGCCGAAGGGCCTGTTTCCACACTGTAAGTAATCTAATCTAATCTAATCTAATCTAATCACTCCAACTTCCACTCTGACCTATCACTATCACCACCCACTTTCATCTCGCTGTCGCATTCCAAGCTACCTTCCTCCCAGCGCCAGCCCCGCCCATTTATCTCTCTGCCCCCTTCCTCCCACCCCACATTCCTGATGAAGGCTTATTCTTGAAACGTCGAATCTCCAGGTCCTCGGATGCTGCCCGACAGACTGTGCTTTTCTGTGACCACACATTTTGACTCTGATCCCCAGCATCTGCGGTCCTCATTTTCACCTGCTGAAGGATTTTCACAGGTTTGGAGAGTGATCAAAGAAGTGGCAGATGGAGTACAATGTGGGAATGTGTGGGAAAGCATTTTGCCAGGATGAATAGAGGCATGGACTATTTTCTAAATAGCAAGCAAATTCAGAAATCTGAAGTGAAAAAATACTATGGGGTTCCAGTCCAGGAGTCTTGAAAGGTAGACTTGCAGGTTGTCAGTAGTTCTGAAGGCAAATACAATCATGGCATTTATTTCAAGAAGGCTTAAATATAAAAGCAGGGATGTACTTCTAAGGTTCGACAAGGCTTTGGTCATTCTGCATTTGGATTATTGTGCGCAGTTATGTGTCCCATACCTCAGGAAGGATGTACTGATCCTGGAGCGTTTTCAGACGAGATTCACGAGAATGGTGCCAGGAATGAAAAGCTGAACATATGAACGATATCTGAGGGCTCTGGGCCTGTATTTGATATAGTTTAGAAAGATGTTAGGAGGTTTAATTGAAACTAACAGAATACTAAATGTCCTGGGACAGAGGGGATTTTGGGAAGACATATCCAATGATAGGAGATACTAGTACCAGAGAGGACAGAGTAAAGAGAAGACCTTTTCAAACAGAGAAAAGGAGAAACCTCTTCAGCCAGAGAGCGGTGAATCTATGGAATTCACTGCCACAGAGGGCTGTCGAATCCAGGTCATTGAGTATATTTAAGAGTGATTCAGATAGGTTCTTGACTGTAAAGGGGATCTAGGGTTACAGGTAGAAAGCGGGAGAATGGGGTTGAGAAGCTTAACAGCCATCATTCAATGGCAGAACAGGCTCAATATGCCTAATTTCTGCTCCAATGTTTTCTGGTTGTCTGGTTAATATTGGCTCTCCTCATTCCTCATTGGAGTTGTATCCTGGAATTTGATCTTCAAACGATTTATAAAGAGTATCATTTCAATACTGATGACTGGGAAATATCATGTTCCCTCCCTCCAGTCTCAGCAGCCATGTCCCCAATATCATAATCACACTGCAATTGAAATCCACTGAATGGTATTTAATCACAGTTGATTGACATCGATAACATTAACAACCTGACCCCCACCTGCCCTCTCTGATCCTCGAATAACCATCTGATTTGTGTGTCGCATCATATTCTCTGTTAACATATCCATACCAGTTGTCTGTTATCACTCATGTCTTCGTAGGCACATTTTCCTGTCAGATTGTGGACTAGAAAAGTGCTCTCTATATTTTACTGACATTATAATCACTGAT
>NC_057717.1:5702385-5704785 GCF_004010195.1 Chiloscyllium plagiosum | reverse complement strand
GTACAGGGCATTGCTGAGACCACACCTGATGCACTGTGTGCAAGTTTGATCCCCTAACTAAAATAAAAAGATATAATTCTTTTCGAAGATTTTCTAAAGAGGTTTCCCTTTACTCATCCCTGGAATGCTGGTCTTTTGTTATGGGGTGTTATCAGTTTCGATCTTAGCTGCGAAATGGTATTGAACCATCCATGACTTTCTGAAAAGTGTATCAGCTGGATGAATATTAATTCCTGACAGGGAGACAAAAGCTAGATAATAGATTTAAAGAAAAAGATGCATTGATATTAACATACATACTATATTTACAAATATTTACAAATTACACAGGCACATGTAAGCATGTCATCAAATTATAAAGTGGGGACATTTTTTTTCCGATTGGAAGGAATTGTGTGCAACAAGAACAATGACGCACATGCACATAATCCGTAATCAGGTTTTCCAGAGAATGTTCCAGGAGATCGCACATGGTCCAGCTTGGTGTTCAGTTGACATAATTGTATGTTCCAACACAGAGAGGAAGAAAAATGTTCCCTGCCTGAGAAGCATCAGCCGATTGATCCCTCTCTCTTACTTTGTTCCGCCCGAGAGCAAAGTGTGATACCAGAAACTCCCTGAGTTATCTTTACCACTTGTGAAGGATTCCTGGTGAGGATTAATTGGAATCTCTCCCCTGTCTGAAACGAAGGGAATTCAGCCAAATACAACTGTTCCAGAAAGAAATCCTACTACCAGTAGCTTGTGTGAGCAGAATAACCTGAAAGGCAAAATATCATTTGGGGCACTCTGTCATGTCAACATTTGTTATGAGTTCAACTTTCTGTGTCTCACATTTTTCTCGAAAATGACTTTCTCTGAGACCTATGTCATTGGTCACATCACAAAACTGGTTGCATATAAGATTGGTGTAAACAGTGGAGGAGTGGGACATGGAAAAGGACATAGTGATTCTCCAACATTTGATGGAACACAAATGAAAAATTATCAAAGGGCAGTTCAAGTGGAAATTCCCTTCCCCAGAGGATTGTGGTGCCTGGATGCTTGCATTTATTTAAAGTTGTTTTTGGTATGTAGTAAAGTGGTTTACAGACAGAAACGTGCTGCTGAGACCAAAAGCACATGGAGCGGTGACAAAGTATCTAATAGCCCATTCCTGCTGGTCAGTCCAGTGTTGCTATGTTTTATTCAATCCCTCACAGCTCTGGCAAGGAGCAGATCGAGGCCACGTGCTCCACATACCTGGTCCACAATAACACAGGATTTCATTCAGTCCCTCAAGACTGTCACACATGGTTTGGTGTCGGTTGGAAAATGCTATTTGGTTCAAAAGACGCCTCTGATCTCTTTACACAGTGTTTCCTCTCTGCAACTTGTGGTTGATTTGTTGGTCATATTATAGACCTAGATTCACTGTGAATACAGTCCCCATACCTCAACCAGACATGACTCACAAAATATTTTACTCTCTCAGATTGCAACGTTCAATAAAAGAACGTTCAAGAAAATTACAACCATTAACTTTGTAATTGTTGATTATGAGGACAAAAGGAACAGGATCAGGTAATTCGGATGATCAAGCCATTGCATAATATCGTGGCTGATCTACTGTTGACAGTAACTCCTTTTTAATGCCCAATCCTTCACCCCTTAGCTCTCTGACAGGTCAAAAATCCATCTACCTCCTCCTTAAATGCTTTCAGTGATGTATCTCCCCTAGCTCTCCAGCCCAGATAATCCCTGGCAGTGGTTACCTTTTGTGAGAGGAAAACACTCCCTAACACATACTTTGTCGCCTATTGATTTGAACAAGAGGCGAACACAAGGGCTCAGGAAAGAGTGAATGGCTTTGATACCAAGGCAGTATTTGACTGAGGATGGCATCGGGACCACGTACTTATTTGAGCTGAATGGGAATCAGGTGTAACCTTCCCACTGGGCAGTGTATTTCAGAACACAAATAAAGAGGTTTGGGGGTCAGTCGCCAACAATCCTCTCAGTCCCGGGATATCTCTGCAGGAGATCCTCAGATTAGTCTCCTCAGCACAAACATCTTCAGCTGCTCCTTCAATGTCTTTTCCCATCATAAAATCGAAGTAGGTATGATGACTGAAGATCACAGAATGTTCAGAACATTTTGTCCCCCATCAGCTCCTAAACCATTTTGTGTCCATGTGCAGCAAGACCCGGACAGCATTCCGGTTTGTGCTGTTAAAGTGTCGATAACATTTATGGAACAGCACGGCCAGACACTGCACATTTCTGCAGTTACAAGAGGAGCTCATTTAGGATCTCAAGCTGTTTGCATTCACTGGTATGAGCTTGCATTCAGGAACAGGAAGAGTGACTGCACATTTAATACTCCTGCCTGATCTGTTAAACAGGAGCAGGCAGAGCCCA
>NC_057717.1:5697318-5700466 GCF_004010195.1 Chiloscyllium plagiosum | reverse complement strand
GCTATCCCACACATTTCCACATTGTACTCCATCTGCCACTTCTTTAATCACTCTCCAAACCTGTGAAAATCCTTCAGCAGGTGAAAATGAGGATCGCAGATGCTGGGGATCAGAGTCAAAAAGTGTGGTCACAGAAAAGCACAGTCTGTCGGGCAGCATCCGAGGAGCAGGGGATTCGACGTTTCAAGCATAAAGCCTACATCAGGAATGTGGGGTGGGCGGAAGGGTGCAGAGCAGATGCTGGGGATCAGAGTCAAAAAGTGTGGTCACAGAAAAGCACAGTCTGTCGGGCAGCATCCGAGGAGCAGGGGATTCGACGTTTCAAGCATAAAGCCTACATCAGGAATGTGGGGTGGGCGGAAGGGTGCAGAGAGATAAATGGGAGGGGTTGGCACTGGGAGGAAGGTAGCTTGGAATGCGACAGCTAGAGGAAAGTGGGTGGTGATAGTGATAGTTCAGAGTGGAAGGTGGAGTGGGTAGATGGGAAGGAAGATGGACATGCACGACAGTGCAAGGGGGCAGTACTGAGTTGGAGGGTTTGATCTGGGATAAGGCGGAGGGAGGGGAGACGTGGAAACTGGTGAAACTGTCCTTGATACCGTGTGTTTGGAGGGTTCAAAGGCGTTTTATTTCAGATGTCAGGTGGCTAGAATATCGCAGTGGAGGAGGCCAAAAACTTGCATGTCCTTGGTGGATTGGCAGGGGGAGTTGAAGTATTCAGCCACAGGGCAGTGGTGTTGTTGGGTTTGTGTGTCCGAGTGTGTTCCCTGAACCGTTCTGCAAGTTGACGTCCTGTCTCGCCAATGTAATGGAGACCAGGAGCAATGCACAGACTAGATGAGGTGTATGGATGCACAGGATGTTCTCTGCCTGATGTGGAGGGATCCATTGGGGCCTTGGGTGAAGGTGAGGAGGGAGGTGTTGGCACAGGTTTCATACCTCTTTCAATGCAAGGGTAGGTGCCGGAGTGGAAGGTGGATTGGTGCGGCCGCATGGACCTAACGAGGGAGTTTTTTAGGGAATGGTCACAGCAGTTTGATGATAGGAGTGGGAGGAAATATATCTCTGTTGGTGGGGTCTGACTGTTGGTGGAAGAAATGGCGGAGGAAGATGCGTTGTATCCTGAGGTTGGTGGGATGGAAGCCAAGCACCAGAGAGGTTCTAACTTGTTGTAGTTGGAAGGGCGGAGTTCAAGTGTGAGGGTGTGGGAAGTTGAGGTGATGCGCTAGAGCACCCTCCTGCAGCCGAACCACCTCTTCAATGCTACCTGTCCCTCTATCTATCTTTGCACTGTTTGAAAGCTTAGCCAGAATACACTCAGTTCCTTCATATAGATAATGAATGCACAAAGTGAAAAGTTGTGGTCCCAACACTGAGTCTTGTGGAACACCACTTGTCACTGGCTGCCATCCTGAGAAGGACACTTTAATCCCCACTCTCTGCTTTCTGTCAGACAACCAAACTTCTATCCATGCTCAGTCCTTGCCTCTAACACCATGGGCCCATATCTCAATAGCTTCATGCATAGCACCTTTCAAAGGATTCTTGAGGTGCAGATGGATAATATCTATTGGTTCTCCTTGATCTAATCTGCTCATTCAACCCTCAAATTATTCTAGCCGATTTATCTGGCATGACCTCCCCTTGATGAAACCATGCTGACTCTGTCCTATTTTACCAAAGACCTCCAGGTATTCGGAAATCCCATTCTTCACGATGGATTCCATGATGTTACCCACAACCAAAGTTAGGCTAATCAGCCTGCAGTTTTCCATCTTCTGCCTAACTCATCCTCCATGTACCATGCCTCTATTACTGAGAATGAGTCTCTGCAGAGTCTCCTTAATGAATCTTGGAATCTTGGAATCTTCTGCCATTGCTGTTCCCCTGTCTTTCCTGCTAGACCCCTGTCCCGGTCAATTCTACCCAGCTTCTCACTTATGCCTCTCCATTTGCCTTTATTCGGCTGAAATACTATTAACTCTGATTCTACCTTCTTTCTCTCAAATTGCAGATTAAAGTCAACCATGTTCTGATCACTGCTTCTGAAGTTTTGCTTCACCTTAAGCTCCCTTATCTAGCCTGCGTCATTAAATACAGTGCCATCTGTTCGCAAGTGGGCTCCACCCACATGATGCTCCAAAAAGCCATCCCGCAGACATTCCTCAAATTGCTTTTCTTGCGATCCACTACCAACCTGGTTTCCCATTCTACTTGCATATTGAAATCCCCATGATCACTGTAACTTTGCCTTTCCTACAGATCTTTTCTATCTCCTCGTGTATCTTGTCCCCCAGCTCCTGACTACTCTTTGGAGTCCTGCGCAAGTCTCCAACTGTGATTGTCATACCTTTGTGGTTCCTCAATTCTACCCACGCAGATTCTACACCATCTGACCTTATTTTCTTTATTGCTATTGATTTAATTTCATTTCTTATTAATAATGTACACCCACTCCTATCAGCCAACTATCTTTTCGATAGGATATATGTCCTCGAATACCCTGATCCTCTTGTAGCCACTTCTCTGTGATGCCCATCACGTCATACCTACCAATTTCAATCTGTGCCACACGGTCATTTACTCTATTCCTTATACTGCATGTATTCAGATCTAACCCCTTCAATCTTGTATTAACAGTCCCACTTCTCATTGTCATTTGTTTGTCCAGTGTGCTTGAAGATTGATTGCTTACACTTTTCATAAAGTCTGTCCTATTTGCATCTGTGCTGGAGATTTTAATAATCTCTCCTGAGCTCTGTACTCTTACCTCCTCTTTGCTAATTAAAACCTATAACGGAACCCCCACCCTGCCAAAACACACACACCTAATCAGTTTAGAGCTCTGTCTCCAGCCCTGCTTAGGATTCACTCGGACTCTAGTCCCAGCACGGTTCAGACGAAGACTGTCCCATCGGAACAAGTCCTTTCTTTCTCAGTAATAAAATGTGTTTACTCAACACAAAATGCAGGGACAAGAAACAAGCATTCCTGCACATACCAAAACATGAAAACTACAAAGAGACAAGTCTGTTAAAATACACTTGCGATGTGGAGCTATATGAATTGAAATGTGAGTTACAAAACCACGGACCAGGTGTTCAATCTTTATTGGCCATTATTTGACCCACAGCTGAGGTGCTGATTT
>NC_057717.1:5680731-5695152 GCF_004010195.1 Chiloscyllium plagiosum | reverse complement strand
TTACCTGATGTAAATTCTCCTCGTCTATTCTCTGGTAACTGGAGATTACAAAAGACTGCCAGTAAAACAGAAAATTTTGCAAACAGTCAATTTCTGTTTCCTCCCTTGTCCCTCCAATCTGTACATTGCATCACCCACTGTCCAATTCCAATAAACTGCTGGATAATTATTTTGCTTCAGACAACAGTCTCCAGCCTCACAATGCACATTCTTCACCTCTCTCTGGACCCATTGGATCGACTGTTTTCTAATACCTCTCTCAAATAAATCTCTGTAATATTTATATCATAGTTATATATACTCATTCAAACTCCAAGCATCAAGCTCATCTGTCTTGCCTGTCATACTGCTCACATTAAAATCAGCTCACTTCAGACTGCCAGTCCCATTGCGTTCACTCCACACTGCCAGTTTGTTGTTGGTCTTAGCTGTACTGGGATTAGTCTCCAAATGCTCTTCAGTCTCTGTGCTTGTGTATGTACTGCTCTGGCTCCACCCCCCCTCCCCACCCCTTGCCCCCACAGCCATACTAGTTTAAACCCTGCTGAGTGACAATAGCTAACCTGCCTGCCAGGAGATTGCTGCCGGTTCACGTCCATCCCGTCCTTCTTGTGTACTTCATACTGACCCAGGAATCCCAATGACCCACATATCGGAGATTGATGCCAGTTCAGACGCATCCCGTCCTTCTTGTGTATATCCTACCGATCCGGGAGTCCCAATGATCCATATATTGCAAGTGCTGCCTACCCTACCAGCTCTTTGACCATGTTTTTAACTGTACTGCCTTCCTATTCCTAACCTCACTGGCACGTGGTATAATCTAGTCTCTCCTATATTCAAATATCATTTCAGCACAACTCCGGCAAGATCTTTACTTTAAAATGGATAGACTTGACAATAAAAATTAAGTGTGATCTCATTAACCAGGAAAGTGGAGCCCAATGAATCAGTCAAAATGACCATAGGATCTGATATCTATCACCTCCACCAATCCTGTGTAACAAGGTATACATATGGAGCACCTATTTGTAGATGGACCAAGATAAACAGATGTTAGTCCAAGAGACCAGAAAATGTTAGAACAGATGAGTGCCATTCAACCTGTTTACTCTGCTTTGCCGTTCAATTGGATTTTAGCTATTCTGTTCCTTTTAATGGCAGAGTCTTTGCCCCACATCCCTGGCGGTTCAGAAAGAGCCCAGTGTCTTTGTGCGCTCCCTGCGTAGGGAGCATCCAGTGCCAGGCGATGGGATGTGGGGAATCCCGGGGTGGCTCGATGAAAGGCTGCATGCAGTGACGGATGGACTCAGGGATTGAGAGAGACAGAGCAGATAATCAGGGACATGCACACACATAAGGAGCTGGGCAAGATTCACAAGCACTCGGGCAGCCCGAGCACCAGGGCCACTTTTACAATAAAGCCGTCATATTTACAGCAATTCTCCATCAAACACAAGTAAATATACTGCAGATAGCAGAAATCTGAAACAAACACAGAAACATACTGTGGAGAGAGAAAAGAGTCAATTCTCCCAATGCAGACACGGGAAGATTGTAAAAACTCCACAAACACAGGGTCCAGAGATTGGAATTATTCTTATTTGAATGAAAAATGTCTTATTAATGATAGGCGACATGGTTTTGTGAAGAGAAGGTCATGTCTCACCAAATCAATAGAATTCTTTGAGGACGTGACAAAGTTGATTGATGAGGGAGGGATTGTAGATGTCATGTTCATGGACTACAGGAAGGCGTTTGGTATGTTTCCCCATGGTCGGAGTATGGCGAAAGTGAAGTCACATGGTGCGCGAGCTAGGTAGATATAGAACTGGCTGGACAACAGGTGGCAGAGAATAGTAGGGGGAGGGAGTTTCTCAGAATGGAGAACAGTGACCAGTGGTTTATTTTAAGATGTTTCTGGAAAGATACAGGAATGGGCAGGGAACAAAGGGATACAGATCCTTAGAAAATAGGCGACAGGTTTAGAGGAAGATTTGGATCGGCACAGGCTTGGAACACCGGATGGCCTGTTTCTGTGCTGGAATGTTCTTTGTTATAACATTATCAAAAACCCATCAGACCACAGTAAATGTCTCCTCCAACCTCTTCCATTAGCTAAAAGATACAGAAGCTTGAAAACACTGAGCAGCTGGTTCATGAACAGCTTCTTCCTGACTGTTATTAGACTGATGAATGGACTCTCTAATCTCGAATAATGCTGATTTTGATCTCGCCTCGCGCACGCCCTGTGCAGTGTAACCTGCATGCCTCTCAGACATGTTTTACAGCTATCGTTCTGTATATCCTTGCTTACTATGATTTGACTGTACATCTTGTTACAGGTCAAAGTAAATGCTCACCTCCCTCCCCCCAGCTCCCTCCAGTGCTCACTCCCACGTCTCTCCGGTCCTCACCCACAGCACCTCAAATTCCCCATTCCCAGCTCCATGTGTGCTTTGTATCTCACTATTTATCTTACACTGTCTGTACCCTGTGTTTTCCTTTTCTCTGTCTTCCGTTTCTTTCCCTGAACTTACTATCTCCCCTTCTCCCTGTCCAGGTGACTGTTTGTTTCTTGTTTTGTTTCCTTTTTCTGTTTTACTGGCTGTCCTTCTGTTTCCCTCGCTGTGTTCTCTCTCTCCTTATACGTGTCCGTCTCTTTCTCCCTCGTTGTGATGGTGATGGCAACTCTATTCTTTTGAAGCATGTGATGGCTCTTTGGTTGGATGTTGGCAATACAGTGCACTCAATTGTGTTTTGGTATCTTGGACATAATTTAAATTTATTGGTTAAATTTCAATTGTTGCCAAAACAGCAACCAGAATGTAGATATCCATTTAACAGCCAATTTTTTCATCTATATATCTTGGAACTGCCTTCTCCGAGTGCTCTGCACACTGGCAACTGTAAGCATTCTATTTACATGCATAATAGTGTTACGGTAACTGCTCATCCCAGGACCATAAGAAACTACAGACGGTTGTGTGCACAACCCAGACTATCATGGAAGACAATCTTCCAACCATTCATACTTCTCATTGTCAGCGATAGGCTGGCAACATCAAATATCTCTCCAAAACCGGTAATGATCTCTCCAACCTCGTCCAAAGGGAGGAGATACAGAGGCTTGAAAACATGGAACAGCATGCTCAGGAACATCTTCTTCCCCACCGTAATTGCACTGGCGAATTGAAATCTCTAACTTTTCAAATAATATTAATCTTGCTAAAGACGATCTTGAATTGCATACCTCCTGTCACCTTGTGTGCCTCACTCTGTTTAAGTGCCATGTGAGGCTCAAGGTCTTCTCGAGGGCAATCAAAAAAGTGAACTAATGCTGGCCCAGCCAGAGATACCTATATCCCATTAATAAATTTAAGAAGATGACGACACTCAAAGAGGAAAGACAGGTGGGATCATATCACTTTAAACATGATCTTAGATATATACAGGCTTCTCTCGGTATCTGAAAGTAAAGTGTTCCAACAAAACCTTTCATAAGCTGATATGGCATAAAGCGAATTAGCATTAATTTATGTGGGAAAAATTCACCTTTCTTGGTAAAAGTGAAATCCTCTTCAGAATTCTTTTGGTTATCGAAAACAGGACGCAATGGAGGTTTTTCGGAAAGGGGAGTGGCAAAAAGTGAATTTTTGAAAAGCGGGGGATACATGTACCGGCACAGGCATGACTTTCAGGAAGATGGGAAAAGTTAAAAATAAATGAGGCGAATCGCATATTTTATTTCCATTCCAGTTGATCATCATTCCCTTTGTTTGCTCTTTTCCGTCTATCCCTCTCTTTCTCTATCGATTTAACTCACTCCTCCTCCCCTTCAAAGCAGACTTCCCTGTCACCAGCATTATTCACACTATTTTCCAACTGCTTTCAGTTCAGAAAAGCTCCCCTGCACTTTCTGTTCTTTTCTTTGCATTTTTTTTATGCAATTTCAGATCTCCAGCATCTTTCTTTATTTGGTTTAACCTTCAAATTTGTTCTTCCATGGGAAGTCGGCATCTCTGCCAAGGGCAGCATTTGTTAATCATCAATAATTGTCCTGACAGTGAGGCCATTCCACAAACTAATATAAAGTCAAGCACATTGATATGGGTCTGAAGTCACACTTAACCCAGACCGGGTAGTAACATTAGATTTCTTTACCGAAGGTCATCAGTGAAACAGCAAGATTTTCAGACAAAATGTGGGTTTATGGTTGTTTTTCGTGAAATTCACTTCTTTTCGAATTCTTATCATTTTGTATTTACGTTCTGCCATCAGCTGTGGTAGGACTTGAAACAAATCGCTTGAAACAATGTTTTTCGGTTAATAAGTGACACAGTTACAATGCATGGAGACTGACATCAATCACAGTCACTGAGCAAACAGTTCCAGCATTCTATACAGCACATTCAGTTCACAATATAACTGGACTGGACTGGATACTGACATCGCAGGCTATTGGTCACACCTCCTATCACCAATTCCTCTAGTGAAGTCAGTTGTGAGGGAGAATGGTGGATGTTTTCTTATCGCAGGCTAGATGACTCTGCTCTCTTTCACGTTTGCAATGCTGTAACCATCTTACCCCGAATCTCCGCCCCTCCACAAAAAAAAAGAAACACAATCAGGATGTTGTTATTGTGCTGAGCCACGGGAACAAATGCCAGCCAACACACTGTCACTGGGCACAGTTGCCCTGAACATAGACAGGAAGTGTGGACTTCTCTGAATGTTCCTCTCACTGCTCTAATCAATTAACGTTGGAACTTCCATACAGAATATGCTTCAGTTTTTAATTTATAAAAATTGACAAACATTCTAATACAGTTTTGTTTGCTGTAAAGCAGTAATTTTTAACCTTTTTTCCCCTCAGTCCAAAATCAAAAGTGAAAGTATTCATTAAAACCTTTGAATTAATGAGTCAGGTTTGGCTGGGAGAAAGGGTGGAATGGTGCTAGTGGCTGTGGAGACTGCATGGGGAGTACAATGATATTCCCCAGTCATCATCACTCTTAATATCATACAGAATTAAATACAGCTCACAACAAGGAAAGAGTCAATGTTTGGTAGATGCAATGCTGAATGACAATGTGAACTAAACAGAAGAATTTTAAATGTGATAAAGTGATCTATATATTATATACACACCATTTAATCATTGCTAATACAGATTGAGTAGGGTCACCGCACCTGAAGCATGAACTTTGATTTCTCTTCACAGATACAGCCAGACCTGGTGAGCTTTCCCTCCAACGTCTGTTTTTGTTTGAGATTGATCATATTGTTCATATCTGGCAGGGTGCTTACAATTAAAAGCAGATACTAACAAAAAAATGTGCAGGGCTATAGGGACAATACAGGAGAATAATAGTAGAGATATCGCTCATTCCAAACTGAAAGAGACAATGGGCTGAGTTTTCATAACCTTTTCTTAATAATTCTATGTTATGCATTGAAAGATTTTGGAGAGTGGGGAGACAAGCTTGTACAATCAAGGATACAGAGTGTTCCATCTTAAAAAAAAATCTTTGTTTATTATTTCATGAAGTCCAGCTGCCTCTAAAATGTATTTACACAAAAAACTGATTTTCTGAGATTTACAGGATATTCAGGTTTTTTTGATTTTCTATCTTCAAGAACAAACTGATTTCGGCTGCAATTCAGGTGTCACAGTCACACCAACTGTAACGGAAACAAGAAATGACCACATTGTCCAGATATTTCCAAGTTCAACAAGTAGACCTGTCAAGAAACATGAAATACACATAGAACATGCTAGAGAAACGAAAAGATGAGTAAGTATTAGCAGAGAGCAACAGAATTAACATATGCAATATGATGAGACACTGTTCTGAAAAGTCATATTAGAAACAAAGGTCATTTTTTTGCATCTCTGCTCAGATTTTGCCAGATCTACTGAGTTTCGCTCCAGCTGTTTTGATTTCTTTCTTCTTTCTGAACTGTGAAAAGTGTCTGATCTGAATGATAACAGCAAAACTGTTATCTTAGTTGAATCTCGAGTAATTTGTTAAGGACATTAAATGAAAAGTTACAAAGTTCCTCTGTTTGACAGGGCTATTAACTATCGATGATGTATTTATTGTGAGAACTTGTGATCTAAATGTTGAAGCACAGCAGGAGTTGCTGCAAATGCTCAGCAGGTCTGGCAGCATCTGTGCAGAGAAATCAGAGTTAGCATTTCAAGTCCAGTGCGCCTTCCTCAAAACTGATGGTAACATGGAAAATATTGGTTTATATGCAGAAGAGACTGAATGGTGAGATTGGATGAGAAGCCATCACTGTTCGAGAAAATCGGGATCTGGATTCCATTCAAAATTCAGAAAGGATTTCTTGTACTCTCTCTTCTATGGCTTGGTCCTTGCTCAGTTTGTACATGTACTCGATATTTCTAAATCTCCATCCAGAACAGACAACATGTTTTTTTTCTCCCCTACTGTGGTGTCTCAATATTTTTGATTATTTTCCAATATGTATTTGCTTCCAATTCAAGGTGGATATGATAATATGGTTTGACCTTCTGCAGTTTGCCTATAACATCGAATTTAATTGAATATTTTTCCCCATCACACTCGCTGATTTAAACAAACAATTAATGAGTCCACGTCCATCCTGCAGATGAAAAATTTCTCAGGTCTGGCTATTGCAGGGAATGTTACAAAGAACAGTGCCACGCAAAATGCTAATGTTCCAGCGCAAGGTGCCAAACCCCAGCTTATCCTAAATTATTTACAAGGTTTATAAATCAAACATGCAGAGGGGCAGGGTGTAAAAAGTAAATTCAACTCTGTGTCGAAAATGCTATTTGTGGCTCCCTCATGTATTGTGTTAATTACATCACTCATAAATTCACCAAAATAGGGAAAGCAAGAAACTGGAATTGTCAAATCACCCTCTGAATAACATTTGGAGAACAGGAAGGAAATGACGGGTTGTTTGTGATATTCAGAAATGACGATTATGAGAATGTGGAGGTGGGGATCAGTGGAATGATGATCAATGTTGAGGATGACACAAAGATGGGCTGGGTGGATCACAGTCAGGAGGAAAGTGTTAGGCTACAGGAGGATATAAACAAATTATTCAAATTGCCAGATCAATGGCCTGATGAAATTTAACACCGATAAATTTGGAAGATGCAATTCAGAAGTAACAAGACAAGTAAATACTCAAAAGCGAGTATGGAAGAGGACGGCTAAATTTGCTTGTTTTTTTTCTTTGCAGCATGGAAGGTTGACGAGGGAATCTGGTACAGGTGTACAAGAGCATAAGGGGTATGGAGAGGATGGACAGACAACAGCTGTTTTCCTTAGTCAAATGATCAAAAACAAAGGGACTCACTTTTAAAGAGAAAGGGAGGGGTTTGAGAGAGGATTTGTGGAATGTGTTTCGAAGTGAGAGGATAGTATGAATCTGGAATGTGTTGTCTTGGAGGGTGGTTGAGGCAAGTAACCTCACAAACATTTAAAAAGCCTTTGGATATGCACTTGCTGGCACAGACGTGATAGGCCTGTTTTTCATTGCATGATTCTTTGCAATGGCAGCCATGAACTCTCTGGTATATTCTGAAACAATAAGCAATTGCAGTTACGGCTTTGTTCCTTTGACTGTACTCAGTAAGTAGCTATATTACAAAGCAGCATCATCTCATGCAGCTTCAGCATATACCCAACCAAAGTCAGCCCAGCCATCTCTGGGAACATCCAGGCTAATTCACATGCTCACTGTATGCATTGTCCAACAACAGCACTGATAATATTCTAACTGTTTGCCACCATTATTATAGTTACAGCCATAATTTGAACACAGCTTTTCCTCCATTATAATAAAGACCTCTAGCAATAAGGATGTTATTTCTATGAAACAGAATAAATTATTTCCCAGGTATTCACTTTGACAAACAGCAAGTTTTCCAGTGTTGTTTTTTTGCCAGTTGTTTCTCACAGAATTCCCCACCCCAACCTCTTTCCACTTTATCATTTTCTTGTGAACTGTCTCCCTATTCTCACACACCTCACTCCCTCACACACTCTCCATCATTATTTTATTAATCCCTGAAAAACCTGCACCTAATCTCGATAATTTATTACAACTCCCATCTCACATTTTGGACTGATTTGATTCCTTCTCTCGGCATGGTCATTAGACTGGTCGTGTCTGATGTCCTATTCACCTCGACCTTCTACTTACTTCCTGATCTGCTGTTTTGTTCTCACTCTCCTGGTTTATTCAAATCCATCTGACTTGCACGAACAAACCAGCTCCTCCCACAAGGATGTTGGTGCTCGTCCAGTTAAGATACAACCTGTCTTTTTTGTACAGGTCCCCGCCTGTCTTGGAAGAGGTTCCATTGATCAAAAAATCTGAAACCCCCACCCTTGAACTAGTTTGTTAACAACATGTTAAACTATACTGTTTTCCTCATCCTTCTCTATTTTCCACATGGCACAGTGAGTAATCCAGAGATTACAGAAGTTTGTTTTCTTTCTCTCTCTCTCTCTCTCTCCCTCTCCTCTCAGAAGTTTGTTTTCTTTCTCTCTCTCTCTCTCCCTCTCTCAGTCTCGCCGTCTCTCTCTCTCGCACCATCGCCCCCCTCCCCCCCCCACCAACATACACACATTCAGAAGACAGAAAGACAGACACCGAATTACTTTGCAGAAGAATACAAATAACCTTAAAATAATCGGAATGATAACTGGAATGAAGTATTTAGTTAAAGAGAGGATGAGAGAAATTGCGCTTCTTCTGGATATCAGTTTGCTCACTGAGTTGGAGAGTTCATTTTCAGATGGTTCATAACTATACTAGGGAACATTATCAGTGAGCCTCTGGTAAAGTGGGCGGCACGGTGGCACAGTGGTTAGCACTGCTGCCTCACAGCGTCAGAGACACGGGTTCAATTCCCGCCTCAGGCGACTGACTGTGTGGAGTTTGCACGTTCTCCCCGTGTCTGCGTGGGTTTCCTCCGGGTGCTCCGGTTTCCTCCCACAGTCCAAAGATGTGCAGGTCAGGTGAATTGGCCATGCTAAATTGCCCGTAGTGTTAGGTAAGGTGTAAATGTAGGGTATGGGTGGATTTCGCTTCGGCGGGGTGGTGTGGACTTGTTGGGCCAAAGGGCCTGTTTCCACACTGTACGTAATCTAATCTAAAAAAAAGTGCTGGTGTTATGTCCCACTTGCTATTTATGTGTTCAGGTTTCCTTGAGTCAGTGATGTAATTTCCAGTATTGGTGATTTTATGTCCGGTTCTTTTTTTCTCAGAGAGTGTTAGATGGAATCAAAATTGATGTGTTTGTTGATAGAGTTCAGATTGGAATGCTCTGCTTCTAGGAACTCTCTGTTTGGCTTGTCCTAGATGGACCCAGTCGAAATGGTGTACTTTCTCATCTGTATGTAAGGATACTAGTGATAGTGGGTCATGATTTTTTTTTTGGATAGCTGTTGATCATGTATCCAGGTGGCTAGTTTTCTGCCTGTTTTTCCAATGTAGTGCTTGTTACGGTTTTTGCAAGGCTTATTCTTCCTGGAGGAGAACAGACAAAGATGTGAATTTATTGCCGTGCTCAAAAGTATGAAAAACATTGTAGAGTAAAACAGGAATACTCTGTATCCGTTAGTTGGCAATACATCATCAAGGAGTTCTAATTCCAAGATTGTTAACAAAAGAACCAGGTTTGAGATAAGGAAAAACTTCTTTATTGAGAGAGTTGTTAGGATTTGGAATGGACTGCTTGGGAGAGTTGTGGATGGAGATTAAAAAGAGATCTGGATATGTATTTGGAAATATGAATATAACAGGCTGCAGAGATAAGTCTAGCAAATGGGAGGGGCTTTGGAGACATTCCTTGAGCTGATGCACAAACAGTGGCCAATGATCTCCTCCTGTACTTTAAAGTTTTGCACTCTATCATGTGTCTGATGTGAATAAAAGTCAGTATCTGTATTTCTCATTGTAAATGGTGGCGCATATCTGATTATTTAGTACAGCATAAACATTTAAAATGCAAGTATTGCAAGACCATCTTCATTATGTAGTCTAATTATTGCTCAGAACATGAATATTTTAAATATTGTATTCCAATTACGAAAACAAATCTGTCATTGCTTTGGCACAAATGTCTTTGAAAAGATCTGACTTTTCAGTCACGATAATATGTTTATCGTTTTTGTTCACTGTCTGCATTTCAAATTAAATAACATTTTTTCTAAAATTTAAACGGTTTCAAATTATTGTTCATTAAATTTGATAACACAAATCATTTATTTAGTTTAATATTCACAGTGCATGTTGAATTATAGCCATTTCCAATTCGCTGACAAATAGCTGAAGCTTGTACATTTCAGTGAGAAATTAAACTGATTGATTATGTATAAATGTATAAGAACGCTAATTCTATTTGATTGTTCAACCGTTGGCTCACCCTGAACATGTAATCATTCAGAAGCCAACCGCGTTCAAAATGTTGGAGTGACAATGCATTATTTTGAATTCTGACATTGTGTATGTAATTCGGATCGCCAAAAGAGTTACATCCGTGTTGTTTGTTCGATACAAAATAAAATGTACATTCTTTATTTCTCTGTTAGAAAATCTTGACTGGAGTTTATATTATAGGTCCATAAATATAGAATCAACCTAATGCTTTTCAGAGATTATAGTTCAGTCGAATAATCATAACTGACGTCTTATTTTTGACCAATTCACGAAACATAGCAAACATCTGATTACTACATGTGTCACCCAAAAGATTGTATCTGAAGAAAAGAGCAGCAAATGACCAGTCAAGAATCATGTTAATAACTGAACTTGGCGGAGCCTGCGTGGTGTAGGACACCACACATACTGTAATGGCATTCGGTGAATGGAACAATGAACAACAAAACTGGAAGTTTTGGGCTAACGCCCCTCCCCAGCTTCCTGATCTTACACATATCACTCCCTCACACATTCAACAATTGATAAGAATCCATAGGCTAGGTGAAATATAAAACACAGAACAGTACAGCACATTGCAGACCCTTCGACCCTTGACGTTCTGCCGATCTTTTATCATACTCGAAGATCAGACGAACTGACATACCCAGACATGCTGGTCCGGTGACACGTACAGTGCACAATCAGTCATTCTTACTTCCTATTCTTTTCTGATGTGCAGCTGCCTTGAAATGTCTGTACAAACCAAACAGATTGAATGAATTTCAAGCAGTCGAAACGACGTTCATGAGTGTGTATTTCAATCAGGATTTAATGATGGATGAAATTCCAGAATAACATAATCAATGAATGAAAAACAGGGCAACATAAGAAATAGCAGTTGAGTACAACATGTGGTTGCAAGTCGGTCTCATGTTATTACCGATAGATTATCAATCCAGACAATCAGCTCTTGTTGTTTGGACCCAGGTTCGAATCCCGCCACTGCAGATGGTGGAAATTCAATTCAATAATTTTAAAATATTCCTGGAATTAAGAATCTAACTATGAGAATAAAATCATTGCCGATGTTTACAAAAATCCATCTGGATCATCAATATCCTTCAATGAAGGAATCTTCCATCCGCACCTGATCTGGTTGACATGCAAATCCAGACCAAAAGCAACGTCATTGACTCCCAATCGCCCCCTGAAATGGTCCAGTGAGTCATTCAGTTATACCAATCGTTACAAATTTTCAATGAAATGAAACCGGCTGGACCACCTGGCATCAAACTGTGCACTGGAAAAATCAACATTCGAAACGCCACTGTAGAACCTCCAAAGTCTTCTTTGCTATCATCTAAGGGGTAGTGCCAAAATTGGGAAAACTGCCTTAGAGACTAGTCACGCAACAGCCTGACATAGTTATACTCACGGAATTATACCTTACAAAAATAACCCAGTCATCACCATCACCATCCCTGGATATGTCCTGCCTCAAAGGCAGGACCTATCCAGCAGAGGGGGCAGCTTAGTGAGATATAGTCGGCAGGTAGTTGCTCTGGCTGTCTCCAGAATTGACTCCAGGCCTAATGAAGTCCCATCGCTTCAGATTAAACATGGACAAATAATTCTCTTACTGATTACCACGTAACATCGTTCCTCAACTGAATCAGTGCTCCTCTATGTTAAACAACACTTGGAGAAAGCACTGACTGAGGCAAGGGCACAAAAAGTATTCTGGCTGGGAGATTTCAAAGTCGACCACCAAGAATGGGTTGGCAGCAGTACTATTGATCACGCTAGCCGGGTCCTTAAGGACATAGCTACTAGATTGTGGCTGCAGCAGGTGGTGAGGGAAAGAACAGGAGGGGCAAAAAATCATGCATGACCTCATCCTTACCAATCTACCAACTGCGGATAGATCTGTCCATGACAGTATCGGTAAAAGTCTCGCAGTCACATTCAGAATAAACTCTATTGTGTTGTGTGGCACTATCACCATGCTAAATGGCACAGATTTCGAACAGATCTAGCAACTCAAGACTGAGCATCCATAAGACACTGTCTATCATTACTAGCAGCAGAACGTACTCCAACACAAACTGTAATGTCATGACCCATCATATCCCCCCACTCAACCATTACCATCAAGGCAGAGGATCAACTCTGGTTCAATGGAGAGTGCAGGAGGGCATGCCACGAGCAGAACCAGGAATATACAAAGATAAAATGTTAATCTGCTGAAGCTTCCAAACAGAAATACTTGCGTGCCAAATAACATAAACAGCAAGGGACAGATAGAACTGAGCTATCCCACAACGAATGCAACAGATTTAAGCTATGCAGTCCTCTTAATCCAATCATGGATGGTGGTGGATGATCAACAACTCACTGGACTAGGAGTCTCTACAAATATCCCCATCCTCAATGATGGAAGATCCCAGAACATCAGTGCAAATGTCAAGGCTCAAGCTTTCGCAGCAACCTTCAGTCAGAAGTTTTGAGTGGATGATCCATTTCGGCCTGCTCCGGTGGTCCCCATCATTACAGATAGCAGCCTTCAGCAAATTCGTTTGATTGATATCAAGAAACGGTTGAAGGTACTGGATACTGCAAAGGCTATAACCCTGATAACATGCCGACAATAGTCCTGAAGACTTGTACTCCAGAACTTCCCTCTTCCCTAAACAAGCTGTTCCAGTACGGTTACAAACAGACAATGGCAGAAACTGCTCAAGTATGTTCTGTACATAAAACGCTGGACAAAGTCAACCCATTCAAATACCGCCTTATCAGTGTACTCTCCGTCATCAGTAACGTGATGGAAGGTGTCATCAACAGTGTTATCAAGCAGCACCTGCTCAGTGACGCCCATTTTGTGTTCCACCAGGGTCACTCAGATCCTGACCTCATCACAGCCTTGGTCCAAACATAGAAAAAGGAAGTGAATTCCAGCCCTTGACATCAAGGCTGCGTTCTGAAAATGTGATACTAAGGAGCCCAAGCAAAAACGGGATCGCGAGCCAACACTGCATTATTGGAGTCATACCTGACAGATAGTAAGATGGTTATTGTTGTTGGAGGTCAGTCATCTCAGGTCCAGAACATCTCTGCAGTAGTCCCTTATGATAATGTTCCAGGTCCAAACATCTTCAGCAGCTTCAACAATGACCTTCCTTCCATGATAAGGTCGGGAGTGGGGATTATCAAGGCTTGGGCTGACAAGTTGCAAGTAACATTCGTGCCACACAAATCCAGATAATGACCATCAAGAATAAGAAACAATATAACCACTTGTTATTCAGCTGCATTATCATAACTAAATTTCCCCACTATCAAAATCTTGGGGGGTATTTTTGACCATAAACTCAACTGGACTCGCCACAGATAAGAGCAGATCAGAGGCTAGGAATACTGCGCGATTAACTCATCTTCTGACTTCCCAAAGCCTGTCCAACATTTACAAGACACAAGTCTGGAATGAGATGGAATAATCCCCACTTGCCTGACTGAGTGCAGCCCCAACAACACTAAAGAAGCTTGACACCATCCAGGACAAAGCAGCCCATTTTATTTGCATCACATCCACAAGCATTTACTCCCTTCCCCACGGTCACTCAGGAACAACAGTGCGTACTCTCTACTAGACACAATGCAGAAATTCCATAAAGATCCTCAGAGCGCTGCTTCCAATCTCACAAATACTTCCATGAAGAATGACAAGGGCAGTAGATTTTTGGGAACACCACCAACTTCAAATTCCCCTCCAAACCAGTTAACATACTGATTTGGAAATATATCGCCGTTCCTTCCCTGTTGCTGATTCAATACACTAGAATTCCCTCCTTAATCACTAGTGGGTCCACGCACAGAGCACGTCGATTGCATCAGTTCGAGAAAGTAGCTCACCACCACCTTCTCAAGGGCAACTCGGGACGGGCAAGAAATGCTGGGCCCATCCAGTGATGCCCACATCCAAAA
>NC_057717.1:5673049-5676637 GCF_004010195.1 Chiloscyllium plagiosum | reverse complement strand
GTAGGCCATTCTGCCCTTCGAGCCTGCACCACCATTCAATATGATCATGGCTGATCATCCGTAATCAGTATCCTGTTCCTGCTTTATCTCCATAATCCTTGATTCCACAATCTTTGAGAGCTCTATCCAACTCTTTCTTAAATGAATCCAGAGACGGGGCCTCCACTACCCTCTGGGGCAGAGCATTCCACACAGCCACCACTCTCTGGGTGAAGAGGTTTCTCCTCATCTCTATCCTAAATGATCTACCACGTATTTGTAAGCTATGTCCTCTGGTTCGGCACTCACCCATCAGCGATAACATGTTTCCTGCCTCCAGAGTATCCTTTCCTTTAATACTCCTATATGTCTCAATCATATCCCCTCTCAGACTGCTGAACTCAAGGGTATACAAGCCAAGTCTCTCCAGTTTTTCAGTGTAAGGTAATCCCGCCATCCTAGGAACTGACCTCGTGAACTCGCTCAATAACCAGAGATCCCCTACCTCAAGATCCCCTTACACTCAATCCTTCACCATCACCCTGACCCCCTCACTCACTCCATCACCGTCATCCTTACCCCTCATACTCACTCCATCACCGTCATCCTGATCCCCTCACAATCAATCAATCACCATCTTACTGATCCTCTCACTCTCGCTCCAGCACCGTTACCCTGACCCTCTCACATTCATTCCTTCACTGTCACCCTGACGTACTCATGCTCACTCCGCCACCGTCAATCTGACCTCCTAACACTCGCTTCATCACCGTCACCAAGCCGCTCTCACACTCACTGCATCACCGTCACCATGACCCCCTCACACTCACGCCATCAATGTCACCATGACCCCCTCACAATCAATCACCATCATACTGATCCTCTCACACTCGCTCAAGCACCGACGCCTTGACCCCCTCACACTCATTCCTTCACTGTCACCCTGACGCACTCATACTCATCCTCCATCATCAACCTGACCCCCTAAGACTCGCTCCATCACCGTCAACATGACACCTGCACACTCACTCCATCACTGTCACCTTGGCCCCCTCATACTCACTCCTTCACCGTCACCCTGGATACCTCACACTCGCACCAAGAACGTCACCCTTGGAACATTGAGCTGCCTGTCCTGTCCCTCCCTCAGCTGTTGTTCTGTAATACTTGTGATATCCCAGTCCCACCTTAGGTTACTTCACTAAAGACAGGAATACACCCGATGGGTTTTTCTTAACATCAGCAATTGTTTAATACTCACTTGCAGGTGTTTACTTACATCGTTTTTGAAGCATTTACTTCACATTCAATGATTTGCAATGGTGGGATTTGGACCTGTGTCCAGAGAACACTTGCTGAGTTTCTGGATAAATTGTCACACAGTAATGCCAATAGGCCATCACTTCGCCTGCTCACAGTTTGTATATCCCAGTACAACATGAATCAAAACCCTTTCTTCCTGCACAATTGTTTGATCCGGTACTCTGGTGATGTGACTCAGTACCTCTCCATGTGGTATCCCTGACTGTGTCAGTCTAATTGCTGCCTCTATCAGCGTCTCTCACTCTTGAAGCTATTCCAGATCATGAGCTAACAGAATCCTCCACTCCAGAGAGATGAGGCAGCACAGGTCAGGAATGGAGACTGGGATTTTCCAGATCTCTGTGGGGCTCAGTGCCATTCTACATGTGTAACCTCGTGTCCCCTTATTACATTCCTGATTTCCATCCTAAGTGTATTTCTACAGCCCCGATGCTCCTGAAGGGATTCCCTTGAATCAGCCAGTTATATCTGACATGTGACCCCTTTGTATCTTGTCCATAGCCTCGAAACTCAGCCAATGTTTCCTAATTCAGTCAGCATTGAGCTGCACACTAACAGGAACACGCTGGCGCTGAACGCTCCTTTTATCTCGGTTTTAAAATATGCCTACTTGCCAGACTTCCCTTTATCTGCAAATAGCCTCCCCAGATCTACTTTAAAAATTCATGTCTAATACTATCTTGCTCCATTGAATAACTTTAACTTGTGGACCAGGCCTATCCTTTTCCATCGCTATTTTCAAACTAATACAATTGTGGTAACTTTCCAAAGTGCTCCCCCACTAACACCTCAGTCCCGTTCCCTACCTTGTTTCCCAAGGGGAGGTCAGGTTTAGCCCCATTCTCCAGTTGGGCCACTTACATAATGACTGGGAGTTTTCAGAACACACTTAACAAATTCCTTCCATCCAAATGCTTAACTTAGTAGCAATCCCAGTCCGGGTTTGGAACGGTTAAGATCCCCTATCATTACAACCCTATTATTCTAAGAGATATCTGAAATCTCCTGACGTATTTGCTCCTTCATCTCCCATTGCCTATCACTGTAGTACGACCGTAGAAAACGAATGACCAATTTTTATTTCTCAGTTCCACTAATATCGCTTAACTGGGCGATCCTGCATGAATACTCCCTCTAGGTACTGCTGGGATGTCGCCGCCAATCAAAACCACCAGCTCTCCTCCTGTAGCATCTGTCCCCTGGAACATTGAGCTGCTGGTCCTGTTGCTCCCTCAGCTGTATGACCTCCTCACACTCACTCTATCAGTCTCACCCTGACCTCCTCACACTCAATCCATCAGTGTTACACTGACCTCCTCACACTCTTTCCTTCACTGTCTCCCTAACCCAAAAACACTCACTCGATCACCGTCACCCTGACCCCCTCACACTCACTCTATCACCACCACCCTGACCGCTCACACTCACTCCATCACCGTCTCCCTACCCCTTACACTCACTCCACCACTGTCTCCCTGAACCCCTCACACTCACTCCATCACCGCCACTCTGATAATAGACAATAGACAATAGACAGTAGGTGCAGGAGTAGGCCATTCTGCCCTTTGAGCCTGCACCACTATTCAATACGATCATGGCTCACCATTCTTAATCAGTATCCTGTTCCTGCTATATCTCCATAGCCCTTGATTCCACAATCCTTGAGAGCTCTATCCAACTCTTTCTCAAATGAATCCAGAGACTAGGCATCCATTGCCCTCTGGGGGAGTGCATTCCACACAGCCACCACTCGCTGGGTGAAGAAGTTTCTCCTCATCTCTGTCCTAAATGGTCTACCCCGTATTTGTAAGCTGTGTCCTCTGGTTTGGCACTCACCCATCAGTAGAACCATGTTTCCTGCCTCCAGCGTGGCCAATCCTTTAATACTCTTATATGTTTCAATCATATCCCCTCTCAATCTTCTAAACTCAAGGGTAAACAAGCCGAGTCGCTCCAGTCTTTCAGTGTAAGGTAATCCCGCCATTCCAGGAATTCACCTCGTGAACCTACGCTGCACTCCCTCAATAGCCAGAGAGCCCCTCCCTCAAGGTCCCCCCACACTCACCCCTCCACTGTCACCCTGACGCGCTCATACACACTCCTCCACTGTCAACCTGACACCCTCACACTCGCTCCATCACCATCACCATAACAACCTCACACTCACTCCATCACCGTCACCTTGACACCCTCACACTCAATCAGTCACCATCACCCTGACCCCCTCACACTCACTCCTTCACCGTCACCCTGAACACCTCACACTCGCTCCAAGATCGTCACCAT
>NC_057717.1:5670552-5672241 GCF_004010195.1 Chiloscyllium plagiosum | reverse complement strand
TCCCTGGTAACGATACGATGGATCTGAGTGAGATGTCTGGTTTGTGCAATTTAGGTAGTCCATAGAATCTGAGGGTGCTGTTGCTTTCAGGTTTCATTCTCTCTAGGTCAAACCTGGTTATTTGTCTGTTTTTTTGTAGGTTCCTCAGTGTGTTATCCTATTGGTGAGCTGTGGTGTTGGGTCAAACTCCCTCTTTTGGTAGGTGTTGGTATCTGCAAGTAGTTGTTGCACTTTTTGGATGCACTCTGACCCAATATACCAGCCAATGCAGCGGACAGCTGGAACTGACAACCGGAAGCAGCAGATACAAATCACTGTAAATGCCGGAGAAAAGATCACAGAAGCACTTCACAGGAGGCTCCCAAACACTAAGGATGTCATCTGGACAGGGGATGAAACGCCTGCAACACAAATTCCCAGCTCGGCGAACAGAACCACAACAACGTGGACCCGAGCTACAAATCTTCTCCCAAACTTTGCTACGTCACTATCACACTCCCCCATCACACATATTGCATGACTATCACCCTGACTGCGTCACTGCCACCCTGACCCCCTCACACTCACTCCATCACCATCACCCTGACCCCCTCACACTCACTCCTTCACCGTTACCCTGAACACCTCACACTCGCTCCATCAACGTCACCATGACCCCCTCACACTCACACCATCATCGTCACCCTGACTCCCTCACGCTCACTCCATCACAATCACACTGACCACTCACACTCACTCCATCACCGTTACCTTGAACCCCTCACACTCAATTCATTACCATTACCCTGACCCCCTCACACTCACTCCACCACTGTCTCCCTGAACGTCTCACAGTCACTCCATCACCGTCACTCTGATAATAGACAATAGACAGTAGGTGCAGGAGTAGGCCATCCTGCCCTTTGTGCCTGCACCACCATTCAATACGATCATGGCTGACCATCCTTAATCAGTATCCTGTTCCTGCTATATCTCCATAACCCTTGATTCCACAATCCTGGAGAGCTCTATCCAATTTTTTCTTAAATGAATCCAGAGACTGGGCCTCCATTGCCATCTGGGGCAGAGCATTCCACACAGCCACCACTCTCTGTGTGAAGAGGTTTCTCCTCATCTCTGTCCGAAATGGTCTACCCCGTATTTTTAAACTATGTCCTCTGGTTTGGCATTCACCCATCAGCGGAAACATGTTTCCTGCCTCCAGCGTGGCCAATCCTTTAATACTCTTATATGTCTCAATCATATCCCCTCTCAGTCTTCTAATCTCAAGAGTAAACAACCCGAGTCGCTCCAGTCTTTCAGTATAAGGTAATCCCGCCATTCCAGGAATTCACCGAGTGAACCTACGCTGTTAATACTCTTATATGTTTCAATCATATCCCCTCTCAGTCTTCTAAACTCAAGGGTAAACAACCTGAGTCGCTCCAGTCTTTCAGTATAAGGTAATCCCGCCATTCCAGGAATACACCTCGTGAACCTACGCTGCACTCCCTCAATAGCCAGAGAGCCCCTCCCTCAAGATCCCCCCACACTCACCCCTTCACTGTCACCCTGACGCGCTCATACTCACTCCTCCACTGTCAACCTGACACCCTCACACTCGCTCCATCACCGTCACCATAACAACCTCACAGTCACTCCATCACCGTCACCTTGACACCCTCACACTCAATCAATCACCATCACCCT
>NC_057717.1:5655478-5670052 GCF_004010195.1 Chiloscyllium plagiosum | reverse complement strand
CATCTTACTATCTGTCAGGTATGACTCCAATAATGCAGTGTTGGCCCGCGATACCGTTTTTGCTTGGGGTCCTTGATGTCACATTTGGCAGATAGCAGCCTTGATGTCAATGGCTGGAATTCAGTTCCTTTTTCTATGTTTGGACCAAAGCTGTGATGAGGTCAGGCGCTGAATGACCCGGTGGAACACAAAATGGGCGTCGCTGAGCAGGTGCTGCTTGATAACACTGTTGATGACACCTTCCCTCACGTTACTGATGATGGAGAGTACACTGATAAGGCGGTATTTGGTTGGGTTGACTTTGTCCTGCGTTTTATGTACAGAACATACTTGAGCAGTTTTCCCCATTGTCTGTTTGTAACCGTACTGGAACAACTTGTCTAGGGAAGCGGGAAGGTCTGGAGTACAAGTCTTCAGGACAATTGTAGGCATGTTATCAGGGTGATAGCCTTTGCAGTATCCAGTACCTTCAACAGTTTCTTGATATCAATCAATCGAATTTGCTGAAGACTGCTATCTGTAATGATGGGGACCAACCGTGGATGCCGAAATGGATCACCCACTCAAAACTTCTGACTGAAGATTGCTACGAAGGCTTCAGCCTTGACTTTTGCACTGATGTTCTTGGATCTTCCATTATTGAGGATGGGGATATTTGTGGAGACTCCTACTCCAGTGAGTTGTTGATCATCCACCACCATACATGATCGGATTAGGAGGGCTGCATAGCTTAAATCTGATGCATTTGTTATGGGATAGCTCAGTTCTGTCTGTCCCTTGCTGTTTATGTTATTTGGCACGCAAGTATTTCTGTTTGGAAGCTTCAGCAGATTAACATTTTATCTATGTATATTCCTGGTTCTGCTCGTGGCATGCCCTCCTTCACTCTCCATTGAACTAGAGTTGATCCTCTGCCTTGATGGTAATGGTTGAGTGGGGGATATGATGGGTCATGACATTACAGTTTGTGCTGGAGTACGTTCTGCTGCTATTAATGATCCACAGTGTCTTATGGATGCTCAGTCTTGAGTTGCAAGATCTGTTCGAAATCTGTGCCATTTCGCATGGTGATAGTGCCACACAACACAATAAAGTTTATTTTGAATGTGACCGCGAAACTTTGACCGATACTGTCATGGACAGATATATCCGCAGTTGGTAGATTGGTAAGGATGAGGTCATGCATGAATTTTCCTCCTCCTCTTCTTTCACTCACAACCTGCTGCAGCCACAATCTAGTAGCTCGCGTGATCAATAGTACTGCTGCCAATCCATTCTTGGTGGTCGACTTTGAAATCTCCCAGCCAGAATAAGTTTTGTGCCCTTGCCTCAGTCAGTGCTTTCTCCAAGTGTTGTTTAACATAGAGGAGAACTGATTCAGTTGAGGAATGATGTTACGTTGTAATCAGTAAGAGAATTAGTTGTCCATGTTTAATCTGAAGCGATGGGACTTCATTAGGTCTGGAGTCAATTCTGGAGACACCCAGAGCAACTACTACCGACTATATTTCACTCAATTGCCCCCTCTGCTGGATAGGTCCTGCCTTTGGGGCAGGACATATCCAGGGATGGTGATGGTGATGGCTGGGTTATTTTTGTTCCGTGAGTATGACTATGTCAGGCTGTTGCGTGACTAGTCTCTAAGGCAGTTGTCCCAATTTTGGCACTACCCCTTAGATGATAGCAAGGAAGTCTTTGGAGGTTCTACAGTGGCGTTTCGAATGTTGATTTTTCCAGTGCACAGTTTGATGCCAGGTGGTCCAGCCGGTCTCATTTCATTGAAAATTTGTAACGATTGGTGCAACTGAATGACTCACTGGACCATTTCAGGGGGCGATTGGGTGTGAATGACGTTGCTTTTGGGTCTGGATTTGCATGTCAACCAGATCAGGTGCGGATGGAAGATTCCTTCATTGAAGGATATTAATGATCCTGATGGATTTTTCTAAAAATCGGTAATGATTTTATTCTCATAGGGAGTTCTTAATTCTATGAATATTTTAAAATTATTGAATTGAATTTCCTCCAGCTGCAGTGGCGGGATTCGAACCTGGGTCCAAAGAACAGGACCTGATTGTTTGGATTGATAATCTATCGGTAATAACATGAGGCCTACTTGGAACCACATGTTGTACTCAACTGCTATTTCTTGTGTTGCCCTGTTTTTCATTCATTGATTATATTAATCTGGAATTTCATCCTTCATTAAATCCTGATTGAAATACACACTCATGAACGTCGTCTCGACTGCTTGAAATTCATTCAATCTGTTTCGTTTGAACAGACATTTCAAGGCAGCTGCACATCAGAAAAGAACAGGAAGTAAGAATGACTGACTGTGCACTATACGTGTCACCGGACCAGCATGTCTGTGTATGTCAGTTAGTCTGATTTTCGAGTAGGATAAAACATCGGCAGAACGTCAAGGGTCGAAGGGTCTGCAATGTGCTGTACTGTTCTGTGTTTTATATTTCACCCAGCCTGTGAATTCTTATCAATTGTTGAATGTGTGAGGGAATGATATGTGTAAGATCAGGAAGCTGGGGAGGGGCGTTAGCACAAAACTTCCAGTTTTGTTGTTCATTCTTCCATTCACCTGAATGTCATTACAGTATGTGTGGTGTCCTACACCAGGCAGGCTCCGCCAAGTTCAGTTATTAACTTGATTCTTGACTGGTCATTTGCTGCTCTTTTCTTCAGATACAATCTGTTGGGTGACCCATGTAGTAATCAGATGTTTGCTATTTTTCGTCAATTGGACAAAAATAAGACGTCAGCTATGATTATTCGACTGAACTATAATCTCTGAAAAGCATTAGGTTGATTCTATATTTATGGACCTATAATATAAACACCTGTCAAGATTTTCTAACACAGAAATAAAGAATGTACATTTTATTTTGTATCGAACAAGCTCTTCTGGCGATCAGAATTACATACACAATGTCAGGATTCAAAATAATGCATTGTGACTCCAACATTTTGAAAGCGGTTGGCTTCTGAATGATTACATGTTCAGGGTGAGCCAACAGTTGAACAATCAAATACAATTAGCGTTCTTATACATTTATACATAATCATTCAGTTTAATTTCTCACTGAAATATACAAGCTTCAGCTATTTGTCAGCGAATTAGAAATGGCTATAATTCAACATGCACTGTGAATATTAAACTAAATAAATGATTTGTGTTATCAAATTTAATGAACAATAAGTTGAAACCGTTTAAATTTTAGAAAAAATGTTATTTAATTTGAAATGCAAGCAGTGAACAAAAACGATAAACATATTATCGTGACTGAAAAGTCAGATCTTTTCAAAGACATTTGTGCTAAAGCAATGAGAGATTTGTTTTCGTAATTGGAATACAACATTTAAAATATTCATGTTCTGAGCAATAATTAGACTACGTAATGAAAATGGTCTTGCAATACTTGCATTTTAAATGCTTATGCTGCACGAAATAATCAGATATGCGCCAGCATTTACAATGAGAAATAATCAGATACTGACTTTTATTCACATCAGACACATGATAGAGTGCAAAACTTTAAAGTACAGGAGGAGACCATTGGCCACTGTTTGTGCATCAGCTCAAGGAATGTCTCCAAAACCCCTCCCATTTGCTTGACTTATCTCTGCAGCCTGTTAAATTCATATTTCCAAATAAATATCCAGATCTCTTTTTAATTTTCATCCACAACTCTCCCAGGCAGTCCATTCCAAATCCTAACAACTCTCTCAATAAAGAAGTTTTTCCTTATCTCAAACCTGATTCTTTTGTTAACAATCTTGGAATTAGAACTCCTTGATGCAGTATTGCCAACTAACGGAAACAGGGTATTCCTGTTTTACTCTACAATTTTTTTTTCATACTTTTGAGCAGGGCAATAAATTCAAATCTTTGTCTGTTCTCCTCCAGGAAGAATAAGCCTTGCAAAAACTGTAACAAGCACTATATTGGAAAAACAGGCAGAAAACTAGCCACCTGGATACATGATCAACAGCTATCCAGAAAAAAATACATGACCCACTATCACTAGTATCCTTACATACAGATGAGGAAGTACACCATTTCGACTGGGTCCATCTAGGACTATCCAAACAGAAACACGCACGAGAGTTCCTAGAATCAGAGCATTCCAATCTGAACTCTATCAACAAACACATCGATTTTGATTCTATCTAACACTCTCTGAGAAAAAGAACCGGACATAAAATCACCAATACTGGAAATTACATCGCTGAAACAAGGAAACCTGAACACATAAATAGCAAGTGGGACATAACACCAGCACTTTGCCAGAGGCTCACTGATAATGTTCCCCAGTATAGTTATGAACCATCTGAAAATGAACTCTCCAACTCAGTGAGCAAACTGACATCCAGAAGAAGCGCAATTTCTCTCATCCTCCCTTTAATTAAATTCTTCATTCCAGTTATCATTCCGATTATTTTAAGGTTATTTGTATTCTTCTGCAAAGTAATTTGGTGTCTGTATTTCTGTCTTCTGAATGTGTGTATGTTGGTGGGGGGTGGTGCAAGAGAGAGAGACGGCGAGACAGAGAGAGGGAGAGAGAGAGAGAAAGAAAACAAAATTCTGTAATCTCTGGATTACTCACTGTGCCATGTGGAAAAGAGAGAAGGATGAGGAAAACAGTATAGTTTAACATGTCGTAAACAAGCTAGTTCAAGGGTGGTGGTTTCAGATTTTTTGATCAATGGAACCTCTTCCAAGACAGGCGGGACCTGTACAAAAAAGACAGGTTGTATCTTAACTGGACGAGCACTAACGTTCTTGTGGGAGGAGAGGGTTTGTTCGTGCAAGTCAGATGGATTTCAATAAACCAGGAGAGTGAGAACAAAACAGCAGATCGGGAACTGAGTAGAAGGTCGAGGCGAATAGGACATCAGACACGACCAGTCTCATGACCATGCCGAGAGAAGGAATCAAATCAGTCCAAAATGTGAGATGGGAGTTGTAATAAATTATCGAGATTAGGCGCAGGTTTTTCAGGGATTAATAAAATAAGGATGGAGAGTGTGTGAGGGAGTGAGGTGTGTGAGATTAGGGAGACAATTCACAAGAAAATGATAAAGTGGAAAGAGGTTGGGGTGGGGAATTCTGTGAGAAACAACTGGCAAAAAAAACCAACACAGGAAAACTTGCTGTTTGTCAAAGTGAATACCTGGGAAATAATTTATTCTGTTTCAGCGAAATAACATCCTTATTGCTGGAGGTCTTTATTATAATGGAGGAAAAGCTGTGTTCAAATTATGGCTGTAACTATAATAATGGTGGCAAACAGTTAGAATATTATCAGTGCTGTTGTTGGACAATGCTTACACTGAGCATGTGAATTAGCCTGGATGTTCCCACAGATGGCTGGGCTGACTTTGGTTGGGTAAGTGCTGAAGCTGCATGATATGATGCTGCTTTGTAATACAGCTACTTACTGAGTACAATCAAAGGAACAAAGCCGTAACTGCCATTGTTTATTGGTTCAGAATATACCAGAGAGTTCATGGCTGCCACTGCAAAGAATCATGCAATGAAAAACAGGCCTATCACGTATGTGCCAGCAAGTGCATATCCAAAGGCTTTTTAAACGTTTGTGAGGTTACTTGCCTCAACCACCCTCCAAGACAACACATTCCTGATTCATACTACCTTCTCACTTCGAAACACATTCCACAAATCCTCTCTCAAACCACTCCCTTTCTCTTTAAAAGTGAGTCACTTTGTTTTTGATCCTTTGATTAAGGAAAACAGCTGTTGTCTGTCCATCCTCTCCATACTCCTTATGCTCTTGTACACCTGTACCAGGTTCCCTCCTCAACCTTCCATGCTGCAAAGAAAAAAACAAGCAAATTTACCCGTCCTCTTCCATACTCACTTTTGAGTACTTATTTGTCTTGTTACTTCTGAATTGCAGCTTCCAAATTTATCGGTGTTAAATTTCATCAGGCCATTGATCTGGCAATTTTAATAATTTGTTTATATCCTCCTGTAGCCTAACACGTTCCTCCTGACTGTGATCCACCCAGCCCATCTTTGTGTCATCCTCAACATTGATCATCATTTTACTGCTCCCCACCTCCACGTTCTCACAATCGTCATTTCTGAATATCGCAAACAACCCGTGATTCCCTTCCTGTTCTCCAAATGTTATTCAGAGGATGATTTGACAATTCCAGTTTCTTGTTTTCCTTATTTTGGTGTTTTGTATGAGTGATGTCATTAACACAATATATGAGGGAGCCACAAAAATAATTTTCGACACAGAGTTGAATGCACCTTTTGCACTCTGCCTCTCTGCGTGTTTTATTTATAAACCTTGTAAATAATCTAGGATAAGCTAGTGTTTGGCACCTTGCGCTGGAACATTAGCATTTTGCGTGGCACTGTTCTTTGTAACATTCCCTGCAAAAGCCAGACCTGAGAAATTTTTATCTGCAGGATGGACGTGGACTCATTAGTTGTTTGTTTATATCAGCGAGTGTGATGCGGATAAATATTCAATTAAATTCGATGTTATAGGCAAACTGCAGAAGATCAAACCATATTATCATATCCACCTTGAATTGGAAGCAAATACACACTGGAAAATAATCAAACATATTGAAACACCACAGGAGAGGAGAAAGAAACTTGACGTCTGCACTTGATAGAGATATAGAAATAAATAGTACATGTATAACCTGAGCAAGGACCAAGCCATAGAAGAGAGCGTACAAGAAATCCTTTCTTAATTTTGAATGGAATCCAGATCCCGATTTTCTTGAACAGTGATGGCTACTCATCCAATTTCACCATCCAGTCTCTTCTGCATATAAACCAACATTTTCCATGTTACCATCAGTTCTGAGGAAGGGGCACTGGACTTGAAACGCTATCTCTGATTTCTCTGCACAGATGCTGCCAGGCCTGCTGAGCATTTGCTGCAACTCCTGCTTTGCTTCAACATTTATATCGCAAGTTCTCACAATAGAATACGTCATCGATAGTTAGAGCCCTGTCAATCAGAGGAACTTTGTAACTTTTCGTTTAATGTCCATAACAAATTACTCGAGATTCAACTGAGATAACAGTTTTGCGTTGTCACAGTTCAGAAAGAAGAAAGAAATCAAAAGAGCTGGAGCAAAACTCAGTAGATCTGGCAAAATCTGAGCAGAGATGCAAAAAAATGACCTTTGATTCTAATATGACTTTTCAGAACAGTGTCCCATCATATTACATATACTAATGCTGTTGCTCTCTGCAGATACTTCCTCATCTTTTTCGTTTCTCTAGCATTTTATATGTGTATTTCATGTTTCTTGACAGGTCTACATGTTGAACTTGGTAATATTTGGACAATGTTGTCATTTCATGTTTCTATTACAGTTGGCGTGTTTATGACACCTGAAATGCAGCCGAAATCAGATTCTTCTTGAAGATAGAAAGTAAAAAAAATCTGAATATCCTGTAAATCTCAAGAAATCAATTTTTTGTGTAAATACATTTTAGAGGCAGCTGGACTTCATGAAATAATAGGGATAGATTGTTTGTAGGATGGAACACTCTGTGTCCTTGATTGAACAAGCTTGTCTCCCCACTCTCCAAAAGCTTTCAATGCATAACATAGAATTATTACAGCAAAGGTGGTGAAAACTCAGCCCATTGTCTCTTTCAGTTTGGAATGAGCGATATCTCTACTATTATTCTCCTGTATTGTCCCCATAACCCTGCACATTTTGTTATTAGTATCTGCTTTTAATTGTAGGCATCCTGCCAGAAATGAACAATATGATCAATCTCAAACAAAAACAGACGTTGGAAGGAAAGCTCACCAGGTCTGGCTGTATCTCTAAAGAGAAATCGAAGTTCATGCTTCAGGTGCATTGACCCTACTCCATCTGTATTCCCAATGACTAAATGGTGTGTATATAATATATAGATCACTTTATCAAATTTAAAATTCTCCTGTTTCGTTCACATTGTCATTCAGCATTGCATCTCCCACTCGTTGGCTCTTTCCTTGTTGTGAGCTATATTTAATTCTGTATGACATTAAGAGTGATGATGACTGGGGAATATCATTGTACTCCCCATGCAGTCTCCACAGCCACTGCCGCCATTCCACTCTATCTCCCAGCCAAACCTGACTCATTAATTCAAAGTTTTTAATGAATAACTTGGTTTTGGACTGAGGGGAAAAAAGGTTAAAAATTACTGCTTTACAGCAAACAAAACTGTATTAAGATGTTTGTCAATTTGTATAAATTAAAAACTGAAGCATATTCTGTATGGAAGTTCCAACGTTTATTTATTAGAGCAGTGAGAGGAACATTCAGAGACGTCCACACTTGCTGTCTATCTTCAGGGCAACTGTGCCCAGTGACAGTGTGTTGGCTGGCATTTGTTCCCGTGGAGGAGAGATGAGCACAGTAACAACATCCTGATTTTGTTTCTATTTTTTGTGGAGGGGCGGAGATTTGGGGTAAGATGGTTACAGCATTGCGAACGTGAAAGAAAGCAGTGTCATCTAGCCTGCGATAAGAAAACATCCACCATTGTCCCTCACAACTAACTTCACTAGAGGAATTGGTGATAGGAGGTGTGACCAATAGCCTGCGATATCAGCATCCAGTCCAGTACCGTTATATTGTGAACTGAATGTGCTGTATAGAATGCTGGAACTGTTTGCTCAGTGACTGTGATTGATGTCAGTCTCCATGCATTGTAACTGTGTCACTTATTAAACGAAATACGTTGTTTCAAGCGATTTGTTTCAAGTCCTACCACAGGTGATGGCAGAACGTAAATAAAAAATGACAAGAATTCGAAAAGAAGTGAATTTCACGACAAACAACCATAAACCCACATTTTGTCTGAAAACCTTGCTGTTTAACTGATGACCTTCTGTAAAGAAATCTAATGTTACTACCCGGACTGGGTTAAGTGTGATTTCAGGCCCATATGAATGTGCTTGACTTCATATTAGTTTGTGGAATGGCCTCACTGTCAGGACAATTAGTGATGATTAACAAATGCTGCCCTTGGCAGAGATGCCGACTTCCCTTGGAAGAACAAATTTGAAGGTTAAACCAAATAAATAAAAATGCTGGAGATCTAAAATTGCATAAAAATGCAATGAAAAGAATATAGAGTGCAGGGGAGCTTTTCTGAACTGAATGCAGTTGGAAAATAGTGTGAATAATGCTGGTGACAGGGAAGTCTGCTTTGAAGGGGAGGAGGAGTAAGTTAAATCGATAGAGAAAGAGAGGGATAGACGGAAAAGAGCAAACAAAGGGAATGATGATCAACTGGAATGGAAATAAAATATGCGATTCGCCTCATTTATTTTTAACTTTTCCCATCTTCCTGAAAGTCATGCCTGTGCCGGTACATGTATCCCCCGCTTTTCAAAAATTCACTTTTTGCGACTCCCCTTTCCGAAAAACCTCCATTGCGTCCTGTTTTCGCGAACCAAAAGAAAGCCGAAGAGGATTTCACTTTTACCAAGAAAGGTGAATTTTTCCCACATAAATTAATGCTAATTCGCTTTATGCCATATCAGCTTATGAAAGGTTTTGTAGGAACACTCTACTCTCAGATACCGAGAGAAGCCTGTATATATCTAAGATCATGTTTAAAGTGATTTGATCCCACCTGTCTTTCCTCTCTGAGTGTCGTCATCTTCTTAAATTTCTTAATGTGATATAGGTATCGCTGGCTGAGCCAGCATTAGTTCACTTTTTTGATTGCCCTCGAGAAGACCTTGAGCCTCACAGGGTACTTAGACAGAGTGAGGCACACAAGGTGACAGGAGGTGTGCAATTCAAGATCGTCTTTAGCAATATTAATATTATTTGAAAAGTTAGAGATTTCAATTCGCCAGTGTAATTACGGTAGGGACGAAGGTGTTCCTGAGCATACTGGTCCATGTTTTTAAGGCTCCGTATCTCCTCCCTTTGGACGAGGTTGGAGAGATCATTGCCAGTTTTGGAGAGATATTTGATGTTGCCAGCCTATCGCTGACAATGAGAAGTATGAATGTTTGGAAGATTGTCTTCCATGATAGTCTGAGCTGTGCATGCAACCGTCTGTAGTTTCTTATGGTCCTGGGATGAGCAGTTAGCGTCACACTATTATGCACGTAAATAGAAAGCTTTCAGTTGCCAGTATGCAGAGCACTGGGAGAAGGCAGTTCCAAAATATTTAGATGTAATAATTGGCTGTTAAATGGATATCTACATTCTGGTTGCTGTTTTGGCAACAATTGACATTTAACCAATAAAATTAAATTATGTCCAAGATACCAAAACACAATTGAGTGCACTGTATTGCCAACATCCAACCAAAGAAAACAGACAGTGTAAGATAAATAGTGAGATACAAAGCACACAGGGAGCTGGGGATGGGGAATTTGAGGTGCTGGGGGTGAGGACCGGACAGACCTGGGAGTGAGCACTGGAGGGAGCTGGGAGGGTGGAGGTGAGCATTTACTTTGACCTGTACCAAGATGTACAGTCAAATCATAGTAAGCAAGGATGTACAGAACGATGGCTGTAAAACATGTCTGAGAGGCATGCAGGTTACACTGCACAAGGTGTGCGCGAGGCGAGATCAACATGAACAAGATCTGCATTATTTGAGATTAGAGAGTCCATTCATCAGTCTAATAACAGTCAGGAAGAAGCTGTTCATGAACCAGCTGCTCAGTGTTTTCAAGCTTCTGTACCTTTTAGCTAATGGAAGAGGTTGGAGGAGACCTTTACTGGGGTCTGATGGGTCTTTGATAATGTTATAACAAAGAACATTCCAGCACAGAAACAGGCCATCCGGTGTTCCAAGCCTGTGCCGATCCAAATCCTCCTCTAAGCCTGTCGCCTATTTTATAAGGATCTGTATCCCTTTCTTCCCTGCCCTTTCCTGTATCTTTCCAGAAACATCTTAAAATAAACCACTGGTCACTGTTCTCCATTTTGAGAAACTCCCTCCCCCTACAATTCTATGCCACCTTTTGCCCAACCAGTTCTATATCTACCTAGCTCGCGCACCATGTGACTTCACTTTCGTCATACCTCGACCATGGGGAAACATATCAAACGCCTTGCTGAAGTCCATGAACATGACATCTACAGTCCCTCCCTCATCAATCAACTTTGTCACTTCCTCAAAGAATTCTATTGATTTGGTAAGACATGACCTTCTCTGCACAAAACCATGTCGCCTATCACTGATAAGACAATTTTCATTCAAATAGGAATATTTCAAATCTCTGGACCCTGTGTTTGTGGAGTCTTTACAATCTCCCCGTGTCTGCATTGGGAGAATTAACTCTTTTCTCTCTCCAAGGTATGTTTCTGTGTTTGTTTCAGGTTTCTGCTATCTGCAGTATATTTACTTGTGTTTGATGGAGAATTGCTGCAAATATGACGGCTTTATTGTAAAAGTTGCCCTGGTGCTCGAGCTGCCCGAGTGCTTGGGAATCTTGCCCAGCTACTTATGTGTGTGCATGTCCCTGATTATCTGCTCTGTCTCTCTCAATCCCTGAGTCCATCCGTCACTGCATGCAGCCTTTCATCGAGCCACCCCGAGATTCCCCACATCCCATCGCCTGGCACTGGATGCTCCCTACGCAGGGAGCGCACAAAGACACTGGGCACTTTCTGACCCGCCAGGGATGCGGGGCAACGACTCTGCCATTAAAAGGAACAGAATAGCTAAAATCCAATTGAACAGCAAAGCAGAGTAAACAGGTTGAATGGCACTCATCTGTTCTAACATTTTCTGATCTCTTGGACTAACATCTGTTTATCCTGGTCCATCTACAAATAGATGCTCCATATGTATACCTTGTTATACAGGATTGGTCGAGGTGATAGATATCAGATCCTATGGTCATTTTGACTGATTCATTTGGCTCCACATTCCTGGTTAAGGAGATCACACTTAAGTTTTTATTGTCAAGTCTATCCATTGTAAAGTAAAGATCTTGCCGGAGTTGTGCAAAAATGATATTTGAATATTGGAGAGACTAGATTATGCCACGTGCCAGTGAGGTTAGGAGTAGGAAGGCGTAGAGTTAAAAACATGACCAAAGAACTGGTAGGGAAGGCAGCACTTGCAATATATGGATCATTGGGATTCCCGGGTCGGTAGGATATACACAAGAAGGACGGGGTGCGTCTGAACTGGCAACAATCTCCGATATGTGAGTCATTGGTATTCCTTGGTCAGTATGAAGTACACAAGAAGGACGGGATGGGCGTGAACCGGCAGCAATCTCCTGGCAGGCAGGTTTGCTATTGTCACTCAGGAGGGTTTAAACTAGTATGGCTGTGGGGGCAAGGGGTGGGGGAGGGAGAGCCAGAGCAGTAAATCCACAAGCACAGTGACTGAAAAGTAGTTGGAGACTAATACCAGAACAGCTAAGAGCAACAACAAACTGGCAGTGTGGAGTGAACACAATGGGACTGGCAGTCTGAAGTGAGCTGATTTTAATGTGACCAGTATGACAGGCAAGACAGATGAGCTTGAAGCTTGGAGTTTGAATGAATATATATAACTATGATAAAAATATTACAGAGATTTATTTGAGAGAGGGATTAGAAAACAGTCAATCCAATGGGTCCAAGTGAGGTGAAGAAAGTGCATTGATAGGCTGGACTGGTGTTTGAAGCAAAATAATTATCCAGCAGTTTATTGGGATTGGACAGTGGGTGATGCAATGTACAGATTGAAGGGACAAGGGAGGAAACTGAAATTGACTGTTTGAAAATTTTCAGCTTTACTGACAGTCTTTTGTACTCTCCAGTTACCAGAGAATAGACGAGGAGAATTTACATCAGGGAAACTCAAACCAAATATCAGGTCAGCATCTGATGGAGTTGGGCTGAAGCGTATTTATTTCAATGCAAGAATTATTATGGGTAAGACCGATGAACTGCCAAACTGAATCTGTGCATGGGACTATGATGTTGCAGCTTTACAGAGACTTGTTTGGGAGAGGGAAAGGACTGGACATTCAACATTCCTGGGTTTCATTATTTTAGGCGAGATAGAGAGGAAGGTAAAAGAGGTGGACAAGTTGTTTTACTAATCAGGGAGAATGCTACATCTGCACTTGAAGAGGACATGAAGGAGGGATCATCCACTGCAGCAATGTGGGTAAAGCTAAAAAATAAGAAGGATGCAAGCTACGAGATGCTGTGTTGTTACTTTTTGCAAACAAACAGGATCTGCCTAATGCAATGAATGCTGCAGAGATCACAGAAAACCTAGGTCTGCATCAACTCCGTCATTGGACTTGGTTCATCCAGGCAACCTGTGCAACCAGTGGAGACGGCCTGTATGAAGGACTGGACTGGCTGTCCAGCCAGTTCAAAAGCAACAAATACAGCACCTCGTTACTATAATCCCTCTAACAGCCACGGAGGGATTGAGGAACAGATATGTACGTCGATTAAGGAAAGGTGTATTAAAAACAGAGTGGTCCATAGTGAGTGACTTTAATATCTCCAATAATGACCGGGAGTCCCTTGGAACAAGAGGCTTAGACGGGGCAGAATTTGTTAACTGCAATAGTATGTGGATAGTCCAACGAGAGGAAGAGACATACTGGATCTAATGAGCCTGGCCAGGTGACTGACTTCTCAGTGGGACATAATTTTAGAAACAGTGGTGACAGCTGCTTCAGATTTAAGATAGCTACGAACATGGATAGTTCAGGACCTTGTGTGAAACTACTGAATTGGCGGAAGGCAAATTACGTCAGTATCAGGCAGAGCTAGGGCGTGTCAATTGGGAGGAGCTGCTATCAGACAAATCCACATTTTGATTGTGGGAACTGCTTGTTAAATCCTGACTTCACAATCACCTGGTGAACGTCCTCCCGACTACTCGAATTTCAATCTATTTTGTTTGAACAGATATTTCAAGGCCGGTGCATATCAGGCAACAGGAAGGGATAATGGATCATTCTACACTGTGTCCTTCGCAGGACCAGCTTGTCTCTCCAGGCACCTAAAGTCTTTATTGTGGGTCAGAGAGCTTCAGAATTAATAGAGCACTGAACGAGGCCATTTAGCCCATTGTACAACGACGAGCTCTCCAACATCACAATTTGAAAACAGAGAGAACTGTGTGTGTGTGTGTGTGTGAGTGTGTGTGTGTGTGTGTAAGAGAGAGAAAAAAATAACAGAGAAAAAGGAAGTGAAAAAAGTTAAAAGGAATGGAAAGAAAACGGAGAGACGAGTGAGTGAGAGCAAGGAGTGTCAGAAGAGTGTGAAGTCAGATCAGAAGACAGCATGAGGACCAATAAACTGAAATTTTCTTTAGAAATTCCCACAGACTGCATGCCCTTTGTCTGGTGCCGTACCCTGTGAGCACTATGCTGTCATCCTAGATCATGTACCGCCAATAATTTCACAGAGCCGGGTTGCTAACGGCTGAACAAGTTCCAAAATAATAATACATTGGTTCCAGGGAGAAGGTGAATTAATTTAAATATTCTGGGCCAACAGGAACTTGTAGTCCCTCTAGACAATGTGTGAGAGACAGGGCGAGAGAATCTCAGTGAGGGG
>NC_057717.1:5635764-5654561 GCF_004010195.1 Chiloscyllium plagiosum | reverse complement strand
CGTGATGGGCATCACAGAGAAGTGGCTACAAGGGGATCAGGGTATTCGAGGACATATGTCCTATCGAAAAGATAGGTGGCTGAGGGAGTGGGTTTACATTATTAATAAGAAATGAAATTAAATCAATAGTACGAAAGGAAATAAGGTCTGATGGTGTAGAATCTGCGTGGGTAGAATTGAGGAACCACAACGATATGACAATCACAGTTGGAGATTGCATAGGACTCCAAAGAGTAGTCAGAAGCTGGGGGACAAAATACACCAGGAGATAGAAAAAATTTGTAGGAAAGGCAAAGTTACAGTAATCATGGGGATTTCAATATGCAAGTAGAATGGGAAACCAGGTTGGTAGTGCATCGCAAGAAAAGTAATTTGAGGAATGTCTACGGGATGGCTTTTTGGAACATCATGTGGTGGAGCCCACTCGCGAACAAATGGCACTGGATTTAATGACGCAGGCGAGATAAGGGAGCTTAAGGTGAAGGAAAACTTCAGAAGCAGTGATCAGAACATGTTTGAATTTAATCTGCAATTTGAGAGAGAGAAGGTAGAATCAGAGTTAATAGTATTTCAGCTGAATAAAGGCAACTGGAGAGGCATAAGGGAGAAGCTGGGTAGAATTGACCGGGACAGGGGTCTAGCAGGAAAGACAGGGGAACAGCAATGGCAGAAGATTCCAAGATTAATTCAGGAGACAATGCAGAGATTCATTCTCAGTAATAGAGGCATGGTACAGGGAGGATGAGGCAACCAGGGCTGACAAGGGATGTCAGGGGTTGCATATAAGCAAAACAGCAAGCATGTAATGTGGTGAAGGGCAGAGGGAAACTGGAGAATTGGGGCCAACAGAAGGCAAGAAAACATAAATAAGGAGGGAGGAGGTAACATATCGGGGTAAGCTAACCAGCAATATAAAGGAAACTGTAAGAGATTCTTTAGATATATAAAGTGCAAAAGAGAGGTAAAAGTGAATGTGGACCACTGGAATATGATCCTGGAGAGACAGTAGTGGGAAACAAAGAAATGGCTGAGGAATTTTGCACCAGTCTTCACGGTGGAAGACCCAAGTAATTTCCCAAACATTGAAGAGAGTGAGAGGGTAGTCATGAACATTGTGGCTGTCACCAAGAAGAATGGCCTGAATGTGGATAACTCACGGGGACCAGTTGGACTACACCCGAGCCTTGAAAGGGAGATAGCTGAAGAGTTAGTGCAAGCGTAAGTGGTAATATTTCCGGAATGACTAAAATCAGGAAAAGGCCAAGTGGCTGTTTAATTGTTAATATGACACCCAGTTTAATAAGGGAGTTAGGCAGAAGATGGAAAACTGCAGACTGAGTAGCCTAACCTTGATTGTGGGTAACATCATGGAATCCATCGTGAAGAATGGGATTTCTGAATACCTGGAGGTCTTTGGTAAAATAGGACAGAGTCAGCATGGTTTCATCAAGGGGAGGTCATGCCAGAAAAATCGGCTAGAATACTTTGAGGGTGGAATGAGCAGATTAGATCAAGGAGAACCAATAGATATTATCCATCTGCACCTCAAGAATCCTTTGGAAGGTGCTATTGAGAATGATATGGGCCCATGGTGTTAGAGGCAAGGAGTTAGCGTGAATAGAAGTTTGGCTATCTAACAGAAAGCAGAGAGTGGGGATTAAAGTGTCCTTCTCAGGATGGCAGCCAGTGACAAGTGGTGTTCCACAAGACTCAGTGTTGGGATCACAACCTTTCACTTTGTGCATTCATTATCGAAATGAAGGAACTGAGGGCATTCTGGCTAAGCTTTCAAACAATGCAAAGATAGATAGAGGGACAGGTAGCATTGAAGAGGTGGTTCGGCTGCAGGAGGGTGCTCTAGCGCATCTCCTCAACTTCCCACACCCTCACCCTTGAACTCCGCCCTTCCAACGACAACAAGTTAGAACCTCTCTGGTGCTTGGCTTCCATCCCACCAACCTCGGGATACAACGCATCTTCCTCCGCCATTTCTTCCACCAACGGTCAGACCCCACCACCAGAGATATATTTCCTCCCACCCCTATCATCAAACTGCTGTGACCATTCCCTACAAACTCCCTCGTTAGGTCCACGCGGCCGCACCAATCCACCTTCCACTCCCGGCACCTACCCTTGCCATTGAAAGAGGTATGAAACCTGTGCCAACACCTCCCTCCGCACCTTCACCCAAGGCGCCAATGGATCCCTCCACATCAGGCAGAGAACATCCTGTGCATCCATACACCTCATCTAGTCTGTCCATTGCTCCTGGTCTCCATTACACTGGCGAGACAGGACGTCAACTTGCATAACGGTTCAGGGAACACACTCGGACACAGAAACCCAACAACCCCACTGCCCTGTGGCTGAATACTTCAACTCCCCCTCCCACTCCACCAAGGACATGCAAGTTTTTGGCCTCCTCCACTGCCAAATTCTAGCCACCTGACATCTGAAGTAAAACGCCTTGGAACCCTCCAGACACACGGTATCAAGGACAGTTTCACCAGTTTCCACGTCTCCCCTCCCTCCGCCTTATCCCAGATCAAACCCTCCAACTCAGTACTGCCCCCTTGCACTGTCGTGCATGTCCATCTTCCTTCCCATCTACCCACTCCACCTTCCACTCTGACCTATCACTATCACCACCCACTTTCCTCTAGCTGTCGCATTCCAAGCTACCTTCCTCCCAATGCCAACCCCTCCCATTTATCTCTCTGCACCCTTCCGCCCACCCCACATTCCTGATGTAGGCTTTATGCTTGAAACGTCGAATCCCCTGCTCCTCGGATGCTGCCCGACAGACTGTGCTTTTCTGTGACCACACTTTTTGACTCTGATCCCCAGCATCTGCGATCCTCATTTTCACCTGCTGAAGGATTTTCACAGGTTTGGAGAGTGATTAAAGAAGTGGCAGATGGAGTACAATGTGGGAATGTGTGGGATAGCATTTTGCCAGGATGAATAGAGGCATGGACTATTTTCTAAATAGCAAGCAAATTCAGAAATCTGAACTGAAAAAAGACTAGGGGGTTCCAGTCCAGGAGTCTTGAAAGGCAGACTTGCAGGTTGTCAGTAGTTCTGAAGGCAAATACAATTATGGCATTTATTTCAAGAAGGCTTTAGGTAAGGGGTAAATGTAGGGGTATGGGTGGGTTGCGCTTCGGCGGGGCGGTGTGGACTTGTTGGGCCGAAGGGCCTGTTTCCACACTGTAAGTAATCTAATCTAATCTAATCTAATCTAATCACTCCAACTTCCACTCTGACCTATCACTATCACCACCCACTTTCATCTCGCTGTCGCATTCCAAGCTACCTTCCTCCCAGTACCAGCCCCTCCCATTTATCTCTCTGCCCCCTTCCGCCCACCCCACATTCCTGATGAAGGCTTTATGCTTGAAACGGCGAATCTCCTGCTCCGCGGATGCTGCCCGACAGACTGTGCTGTTCTGTGACCATCCTTTTTTACTCTGATCCCCAGCATCTGCGGTCCTCATTTTCACCTGCTGAAGGATTTTCACAGGCTTGGAGAGTGATCAAAGAAGTGGCAGATGGAGTACAATGTGGGAATGTGTGGAAAACCATTTTGCCAGGATGAATAGAGGCATGGACTATTTTCTAAATAGCAAGCAAATTCAGAAATCTGAAGCGAAAAAAGACTAGGGGATTCCAGTCCAGGAGTCTTGAAAGGTAGACTTGCAGGTTGTCAGTAGTTCTGAAGGCAAATACAATTATGGCATTTATTTCAAGAAGGCTTAAATATAAAAGCAGGGATGTACTTCTAAGGTTCGACAAGGCTTTGGTCATGCTGTATCTGGATTATTGTGCGCAGTTTTGGGTCCCATATCTCAGGAATGATGCACTGATCCTGGAGCGTTTTCAGATGAGATTCACGAGAATTGTGCCAGGAATGAAAAGCTGAACATATGAACGATATCTGAGGGCTCTGGGCTTGTATTTGATATAGTTTAGAAATATGTTAGGAGATTTAATTGAAACTTACAGAATACTAAATGTCCTGGGACAGAGGGGATTTTGGGAAGATATATCTAATGGTAGGAGATACTAGTACCAGAGAGGACAGAGTAAAAAGAAGACCTTCTCAAACTGAGAAAAGGAGAAACCTCTTCAGTCAGAGAGCGGTGAATCTATGGAATTCACTGCCACAGAGGGCTGTCGAACCCAGGTCATTGAGTATATTTAAGAGTGATTCAGATAGGTTCTTGACTGTAAACGCGATCTAGGGTTACAGGTAGAAAGCGGGAGAATAGGGTTGAGAAGCTTAACAGCCATCATTCAATGGCAGAGCAGGCTCAATAGGCCTAATTTCTGCTCCAATGTTTTCTGGTTGTATGGTTAATATTGGCTCTCTTCATTCCTCATTGGAGTTGTATCCTGGAATTTGATCTTCAAATGATTTATAAAGAGTAACATTTCAATACTGATGACTGGGAAATATCATGTTCCCTCTCTCCAGTCTCAGCAGCCATGTCCCCAATATCATAGTCACACTGCAATTGAAATCCACTGAATGGTATTTAATCACAGTTGATTGACATCGATAATATTTACAACCTGACCCCCATCTATCCTCTCTGATTCTCGAATAACCATCTGAATTGTGTGTCACATCATATTCTCTGTTAACATATCCATGCATTTTGTCTGTTATCACTCATGTCGTCGTAGGCACATTCTCCTGTCAGATTGTGGACTAGAAAAGTTCTCTCTATATTTTACTCACATTATAATCACTGATCAGTAGTTACTGACTGTATGTTTCCATTTATAAACGGAGAAAATTGTTTATGCTCTGACAATCCTTTGATATTACTCCCATATCCAAGGCAGATTGAATGTTTACATGCATTCTATCTACCATCTCCAATATTCCTTCCCTCAGTCAACCCCACATATCCCATGCCAAATGTGTAAATTTTAAACGTTCTTTTGAATTTTAATAAAATCAATATTAAATTGAAAGGGGTTAACTGGAGCTATTTGTTCAGTGACTGTGATTAATGTCAATCTCCGTAGATCCGAATTATCCCAGTGGAGAGTTTCCATCCTGGTCTCTTTTCAATATGTTATCCCATAGTATGAGTAGGAGCATCACTGACAACACTAACAGGGATCAGCAGTTCGAGAGAGAGGGGGAGGAGAGATCAGAATCTGAGAACATTAGACTGGAACGTTACAATAATGGCTCAAAATCTGAGGACCTTGGATTGGAATGTTCCAACAATGGATCAGAATCTAAGATCGGTCAACTGGAATGGTACAACAATGTATCAGAATCTGAGAATATTAGTGTGGAATATTACAATAACAGGCAGGAGTTTATCCTTGGATCCTTACTATCTTTCTCGGCCTTGGATATCATTAGCATCACGGATCCAGGATATCTTTGGAACATTCAAGCTGGTTACTATCCCATCCTCGCTATAGTTGGTGCTCCTGGTAAGTCATTATATTTGTCTACTAAATTGCGTTGAACTGAATTTCTGCTCGTGATATATAAAATTTGGAAAATGCAAGAAAATGTCTTCAGTTCCAAACAAAAATTCATTTCATTATATATTAGAGCTATAAAACAACTATTTATAAATTACTCACTGATTTGCGAGAAGGAACCAGACTGTTTGCAAACTCCACAATCCATTTTGTCTTTCACAGATTTACATCTCCATGTCCTCTCCACTCACCAATCCTGTCCAATACCACCATCATGATATCCCAGTCTCGTCCTCAGTCTCAGTGCAACATCTGAATAAACCATTTGTGCCTTTGTTCAATCCGGATGCAACAGTTTCAAGTTCCTTCTAACCACATGTCTGTCACTAAATAATTGCTCTTGAGAATGTTTAACTTGTTCTCTGCACATACGGGAAGACAGTTTATGGTGGTGAAGCCAATGACTCATAATCTAGAGCTACAGAATAATGGTCTGTTGGTCTACAGGAGGCTCCCAAGCACTGATGATGTCGCCTAGCCAGGAGACGAAACGTTTGCAACAAAAACTTCCAGCTCGGCGAACAGAACCACAGCAACGAGCACCTGAGGTACAAATCTGTTGGTATCTCATGAAACCAATCTGCTTGCTGCAAGTCCTTTAGGGAAATCAATGTGTCATGCTTCCCTCGTCAGGTTTCCGTGTGACTTCTGTGATGAACACGTGGTGAACTACACCTTTGAGAGAATTAAAAGCCAGTAATAACGACCTGACAGCACAAGTGTTCTGAAAAATAGATATAATGTAACGTTTGGTTGAACAACCCGATTAGCTCATTGTCTCGAAATGAAAACAAATTCAGCAAAACATTTTAAATTATACCCCAAAATATTCACCTCCAATCAAGTTTGAATTTATCATATTATCAATCTTAAATGCCAATGATATAATCCCCAATACTTTGGCGGTACAAGACCATGGAATATTGAACAGTTGAGAGGAGAACTGCCAAGCTACCAGCATGCAAAGACTGCCTGAAAAATAGCTCTCCTATAGGTACTTTTAATGATTAGTAACTGGTGAAGCAGAGTCCCCAAGAAGAAAAGAAGACAGGAATATGGAGAAGAAACAAAAGCTTCCTTGTGTTGAGATAAGAAGTTTTGTTTTGTAAATCTTAATTAGGAGTCTTATCGGACTAGTATTGTGGAGGGGGAAGGTAAAAGACAGGTTAGAGGAAGAAGTTGTAAATAGTCGTTCGTTTTTTATTCTCTGTTATACTTTAAGAAGTAAAGTTGTTATTTTTTACTTCAAATAGATTTGGACTCTATCATTATCACAAATCCTTGCATGGGATAAATCTTTTCTCTGTTTCTAGTTTTAATTTAGCAGAAATATTTATCCTGCGTCGGAACACTACAAACCACCAGCAATGTGTTTTACTCTGTACTGTTCTGTGGAACAGCAGAACCAGCCACTAAGTTCAAGATCTGCATCATATGCTGGCCTCACCAGGGCTGCATACATCCTGTGAGAGAAGAACAAAAGTAAAGATAGCTCCCTTTCTCTGCCTGTTTTCTGTATTGCTACATCTTATTTCCATTCAGGTACGTGATAATCCCCTATTTTAGGTGTTTTCAATCACATTGAGATTCTCCCTGACAGTGATGCACAGCTCCATAGGCATTTCTGTTGCTGGCTTTATTGATGCTGACGTACAGATGTAAGGGATTTATAAATTCCATGCCAGTCGTAGTGCATAGAAAGGAATGGCTTTTTGTGGGACAGAAAAGAAATGGCGATGTCTAAGTGAGAGAAGATGTGTTTTGTGATCATCCCTGAGAATGTTGTTGAGGCAGTGTTTGGGGTACTGTGGATAGACTTTCTCTCACGTTTCACCAGACTAATCTCTGGGATGATGGCATTATGAACAGTGAGTTAAGCTCAATAAGAGGTGATTGCATTGAACCTTAAGGGGGATGGACAATCACTCATGATGTACTTAACAGACAATGATACTGTGATAAGTTCCATGGCTTTTTCTCACTCAGATTACATGATTTTCGATAGTTTAAAAGCCTCCACCCAACCACCCCCACTCGACTGAGACAGAGGGAAGAGAGGAGAAAGAGAGGAGAGAGATAGAGAGAGAGAGAGAGAGAGAGATAGATAGAGAGAGAGAGAGAGAGACAGACAGAGAGAGAAGAGAGAGAGCAAGAGAGAGACAGAGAGAGACAGAGAGAGAAAGAGAGAGGTTCAGGCCTTAAAATAAACTCTCCCAACATTAATACATTTCAATTGGTGCATGATGCTGCAATGAACGTCATGTTTTCCATAATCTCGACAGCAGCAACAATATTTTCATTATAAAAGAGTTAAATCTTTCCAGCAGTGTAGAGAGAAGGAGAGTCTTTTTAAGCTACAGGAAATAAACAGAGATGTCTAAGAGGAAAAAGAGTTATTTTGATCATCGCTGTGGGTGTTGTTGAGGCAGTATTTGGGATATTATGGACAGACTTTTTCTCATTTCTAAGGAATGATCGCCTTGCCACAGAGAGAGTGCAATGGAGTTTCACCAGACTAATCCCTGGGATGATAGTTCCACGAGGAGAGAGTAAAGATTAATCTCTGGCGTTGTGAGAGAATGAGAGTTGATTGCATTGAACCTTGAGTGGGAGGGACAGTCACTCACGATGTTCTAAATACACACTGATGTGTGAAAAGTTCCTTGGTTTCTTTTCTACTCGAGTCACATGACTGTCGGTAGTTTAAGAGCCTCTGAGAATATTCCCTTCACTCGACACCCAATCCCCATTTCGCATGAGAGAGACAGAGGGCCAGTCTTTGTATAAACTCTCCCCACATTAATACAGTACATTTGGTGTATGGTCCTGCACTGAAAGTCTCGTTATCCGCAATCCCTACAGCAACCACAATTCCTTCATATTAAAACAGTTAACTATTCAAACCAGATTCTGACCTACATGGAGAACATGGGTGTGTCATCTCGGAGATAAAAATGCCTCCTTGAGATTTGGCACAAATCATTTGGCTTCCCTCCTCACTGCCAGCAAAGCTTGTTAAAGTAGCACACGTTCTACAAACAATGGAAACATGATTAACGCCATGGAGCCCTCTATCAGTGCAGTCTCGGTTTCATTGGGTTGTCATGTTGGAATATCAATGACCCCCTCTTGTTCTTGTATAACTGTCTTTTGGGGATGAACAGCCTCCTCCTGGTGTCATTGAGCAGGTTTAAGCGTCTTATTGCGCTCTGCCTGCTCCTGTTTAACAGATCAATGCACGAACAGACCACCCTTCTTCCTGTCTAACAGGCAGGAGTATTAAATGTGCAGTCACTCTTCCTGTTCCTGAATGCAAGCTCATACCAGTGTGCAAACAGATTGAGATGCTAAATGAGCTCCTCTTGTAACTGCGGAAATGTGGAGTGTCTGGCCGTGCTGTTACATAAATGTTACTGACACTTTAACAGCACAAACCGGAATGTTGTCTGGGTCTTGCTGCACATGGACACAAAATGGTTTAGGAGCTGATGGGGGACAAAATTTTCTGAACATTCTGTGATCTTCAGTCATCATACCTACTTTGATCTTATGATGGGAAAATACATTGAAGGAGCAGCTGAAGATGTTTGTGCTGAGGAGGCTAACCTGAGGATCCCCTGCAGAGACATCCCGGGACTGAGAGGATTATTGGTGACTGACCCAAAACCTCTTTATTTGTGTTCTGAAAGCCACCGCCCAGTGGGCAGGTTACACCTGATTCCCATTCAGCTCAAATAAGTAGGTGGTCCCGATGCCATCCTCAGGCAAATACTGCCTTATTATCAAAGCCATTCACTCTTTCCTGAGCCCTTGTGTTCGCCTCTTGTTCATATCAATAGGTGACAATGTATGTGTAGGGAGTGTTTTCCCCTCACAAAAGGTAACCACTGTCAGGAATTATCTGGGCTGGAGAGCTAGGGCAGATACATCAGTGAAAGCATTTAAGGAGGAGGTAGGTGGATTTTTGACCTGTCAGAGAGCTAAGGGGTGAAGAATTGGGCATTAAAGAGGAGTTACTGTCAACAGTAGATCAGCCACGATGTTATGCAATGGCTTGATCATCCGAATTACCTGATCCTGTTCCTTTTGTCCTCATAGTCAACAATTACAAAGTTAGTGGTTGTAATTTTCTTGAACATTCTTTTATTGAACGTTGCAATCTGAGAGAGTAAAATATTTTGTGAGTCATGTCTGGTTGAGGTATGGGGACTGTATTCACAGTGAATCTGGGTCTATAATATGACCAACAAATAGTCCACAAGTTGCATAGAGGAAACTCTCTGTAAAGAGACCAGAGGCGTCTTTTGAACCAAATAGCTTTTTCCAACCGACATCAAACCATGTGTGACAGTCTTGAGGGACTGAATGAAATCCTGTGTTACTGTGGACCAGGCATGTGGAGCAAATGGCCTCTATCTGCTCCTTGCCGGAGCTGTGAAGGATTGAATAAAACATAGCAACACCGGACTGAGCAGCAGGAATGGGCTATTAGATATTTTGTCACCGCTCCGTGCTTTTTGTCTCAGCAGCACGTTTCTGTCTGTATACCACTTTACTACATACCAAATACAACTTTAAATAAATGCAAACATCCAGGCACCACAATCGTCTGGGGAACGGAATTTCCACTTGAACTGCCCTTTGAGAATTTTTCATTTGTGTTCCAACAAATGTTGCAGAATCACTATGTCCTTTTCCATGTCCCACTCCTCCACTGTTTACACCAATCTTATATGCAACCAGTTTTGTGATGTGACCAATGACATAGGTCTCAGAGTAAGTCATTTTCGAGAAAAATGTGAGACACAGAAATTTGAACTCATAACAAATGTTGACATGACAGAGTGCCCCAAATGATATTTTGCCGTTCAGGTTATTCTGCTCACACAAGCTACTGGTAGTAGGATTTCTTTCTGGAACAGTTGGATTTGGCTGAATTCCCTTCGTGTCAGGCAGTGGAGAGATTCCAATTAATCCTCACCTGGAATCCTTCACAAGTGGTAAAGATAACTCAGGGAGTTTCTGTTCTCACACTTTGCTATCGGGCGGAACAAAGTAAGAGAGAGGGATCAATCTGCTTCTCAGGCAGGGAACATTTTTCTCCCTCTCTGTGTTGGAACATACAATTATGTCAACTGAACACCAAGCTGGACCATGTGCGATCTCCTGGAACATTCTCTGGAAAACCTGATTATGGATTATATGCAGGTGCGTCATTGCTCTTGTTGCACAAAATTCCTTCCAATCGGAAAAAATGTCCCCACTTTAAAATTTGATGACATGCTTACATGTGTCTGTGTAATTTGTAAATATTTGTAAATATAGCATGTGTGTTAATATCAATACATCTTTTTCTTAAAATTTATTATCTAGCTTTAGTCTCCCTGACAGGAATTAATTCATCCAGCTGATACACTTTTCAGAAAGTCATGGATGGTTCAGTACCATTTCGCAGCTAAGATCGAAACTGATAACACCCCATAACAAAAGACCGGCATTCGAGGGATGAGTAAAGGGAAACCTATTTGAAAATCTTCGAAAAGAATTATATCTTTTTATTTTAGTTTAGGGGATCAAACTTGCACACAGTGCATCAGGTGTGGTCTCAGCAATGCCCTGTACAAATGCGGTTAAGCATTCCTGCAATTAAACCTGATACCTTTTGGCAAAAACAGCATCATTCTACCTACCTTCTAAATCACTTGCTGCCTATGACTTCAAATGATTCATGTCGCAAGAACATGGAAACCACCTGACTAACAGAGTTCTGCAATCTCTCTCCATTTAAATTGTTTACCCTTGTTTCATCATTCATGCCAAAATAGACAACTTCCCGTATGTTTTTTCTGCTGACGTTTTGCTCACTAACCTTCCCTGCCTCTCTCACATTGCAGACTCACTACCTCCATTTGACAACACATTGAATGACGATTTTGATGTACGAGTTAATTGAGCGCCAAGACATTCCCTCCCCTTCCTTCAGATCTTTGATACAGATTATTGATCATTGATGACCCCACAGAGATCTCCGAGGCACTCCATCAGTTACAGGTTTGCAGCCTTAAAATAAACATTTATCTCTACTCTCTATTTCATGTTATAGACAGCTTCCCCGTTCCTGTGTAGCGGCTCAGGTGGGTTGAATGGCCTCCTCCTGGACTGTATAGTGTACTGAAAGAGCTGAATGACTTTATTATATATTCCGGTGTAATTCCTTCGAGGGGCGAAATGGCCTCCTCCTGTGTTATCGTAACGATCCTGTCTGACTGAATGGAGTGGTCCCCAACCCTATAACAGCCTCGAGGAGTGGATTGAGGGAACAACACATGGGGTAGGGACAGCAGTATATCTCTGTAACAGCATCGAGCAGTGGATTGAGGGAACAGCACATGGGGTAGGGGCAGAAGTTGCCCATTCGGCTGCACCATTCAGAATGTTCATGACTGATCCGATTGTGTCTGACCATCCAGTTCCTGTATGTTCCCTATAAACACTGACCCTTCTGTTCAATAACGATCAGTCGAGCTCAGCCTTGAATATCTTCAATAACCGAGTCTTCATTGCTCCCTGGGGATGAGGACACCACAGGTAGCACAACACTAAAGGGAAAGGGACGTCCTTATTTCTGTTATTTTAAAACTGTTTAACTGAGCATTAAAATACCACCTCTTTTCAGACATAAGAACAGAATAATTAGGAATAATTAGGAACATAATCCATTCTGGACTCCAAACCTATCCCACATTCCCACTGACCCTTCCCAATCAAATATGTATCGCACCCAGCCTCTGCTGCTGTCTCAGGAAGAGAATATCTGAGAGCATAATACCACAGGAGCATTAAGGAAATAACCAGATTGAGACCATTCAGCTTATCGCGTCGGAAATTCCGTTCAATAATTTCTAGTATGTACCTCATTCTTCTGCCTTCTCCCTCGAATCCTTGATCCCCTTCCAAATCAAAACATACCGATTTGTGTTTTAATGACACTAGTGTCTGTGCCTCTGTTTCTGTTTGTGAGTAGGTGCTGTGTGCGTGCCTGTGTGTGTGCGTGTGTCCATGTGCTTCTTCTCTGTGTGTTTGTGTGTCTACATTTGTCTGTTTGCGTTTCAGCCTGTGTTTCTATCTGTAGTTATGTCGATTTGTATGTGACTGTATATGTATTTGTGTGTTTATACGTGTACGTGCACCTATCTCCTTGTAAGTATTGTGTGTGTTCGTCTGTGTATTTCTGTGCCTGCGTCTCTGTGCAGTGAGGTATCTGTGTTTTCTTTTTGGAAGTGAAAGGACTGTTGTTGGAACTGCCAGTGGGTTTAAACTGAGAATTGTCTTTCACTGAACATTGCTCCTTAACTGGTCAGCTGGACGTGGATGTTTCAAATTCTCCACACGAGGCGTCCTGGTACTCTCAAGCTCTTTAAGAGTCCTCCCCACATGGCAGAGGAGGGGAGTGAGGGAACGGATATCAGGTACTCCATTACCTGGCTTGGCCCTTAAAATCCTATTCCAGGCTGTTTCGCCAGGAATGGGAGAAATGGATGGAGGGAGAGTGGGAATGGGTGACCCTGCTGTTTGTGCTGCTGTAGGTGGAGGGAGATATGAGGTGTCTGGAATAAATCAGTCGACAGTTTTGAATCCATGTAGTATGATTAGTTGCTGAATTCAATCGTGCGTGGTAGTACCTGAGCCTTATTTGGAGACAGAGTGTGAACCTTGTTCAGGGTTAGGTGCTATAACAGATATGCAATGAGTGTGAAGGAGCAGAGAGTATATGGTAACTCTTATCCTAACAGAGCGAGGAGGATATTGTTGCTTGTCCGGTATTGTGGGACTTTTTTCAGATCATCTCAGCGTCGAGGTGAGCCTCCCTGAATGTCTTGTCCAGGTCTATCACTAATAGCGACACCTGTCCCTCAGGTTCCACAGAAACAGTTTTAGGTAGAGTTTACAGATAGCAAGGAGAAGCAAATATTAGTGTGTTATATGTCGAAACCAAAATGGTAGCAGCAAATCTGAGTATCATGTGCTCTGGAAATTAAATAGACAAGTATTGTGGATACCGCAGTCATATTGAATGGTCTCAAGTTGCATCTAAACTGCGTTAACTAATTGACTACTGAAGCTGTGAAAAATAAGTTCTGTAAGTGTATATGAGGTGGGTTGAAGAGTATGTTGTGAAGCAAACTAGAGAGCAGGTTATTTCGGACTTGATGTTGTGTGGTCAGAAGGACAAATTATTAACCTTGGTCTGAAGCAGTTTTTAAGGAGTAATGGCATTTATAAGGTGCATTTCACAAGGTGTCTGCATACAACATAGAATGCTTGAACGTTCTAGTTTTACATCATGGAAGACTGGAGGCTAGAGTGTCAAGATAGCTCCAGTTAATTTGGAAAGTACAATATAACATTCAGTGGGAGACAAGCAATGGTTGTTACAGTCATAGAGTCAGACAGCATGGAAACAGGCCCATTCCGACCAAAGTGTCCATCCACGCTAACCCCGTTTCCTCGCCATTGTCCCGTATCCTTCTAATCCTTTCTTATCCATGTATTTGTTCAAATGCCTTTTAAATGTTGTTAATGTATCCGCCTCAACCACTTCTCATTCCATATGCATAACAGCCCCTGTGTTAAAAAAGTTGTTCCTCAGATTCCCTTTTTGATTCTGTCTCCTCTGACCTTAAACTGATGCCCTCTAGTCTGTGAATGCCCAATCCTGGGAAAAAAGACTGGGTGCATTCACTCTATCCATTCCTGACATGATCTCATAAACTTCAATATGAACCTCCCTCAGTCTCATGCATTCAAAAATGAAAAGTTCGAGCTTGTCCTGCCTCTTTCTATAACTCAGACCATTGAGAGCTTGGCAACATCCTTGTATTTTTTTCTGCACTTTTCCAGTTTAATAACATCCTTCCAAAAGCAAAGTGAACAAAACTTATGAACATAACGCTACCAATATGGCATTACCAGCATCCTGTATAACTGCAACATAGCTCCCTAATTTCGATACTCAGTGATATAAACCGATTAAGGCCAGTGTGCCAAAAGCTTTCTTCACTGCCCTGTCTACCTCTGAACAGAGGGGCCTTGGTATGCACCTGAATTCCAAGGCCCCTCTGTTCCACTACACTCCTTAGGAACCAACCATTCACCATGAAACTCCAAACTTGATTTGACTTTCGAAAATGCAAGAACTTACACTGATCTATCTTAAAATCCATTTGCCATTTTTCTGCCCCCTTCTCCAGCTGATCAAGATACTGCTGTAATTTCTGAAATACCTGATAACCTTCCTCACTCTCCATGATGCCGCCTGTTTTATTGCCGTCTTCAAACTTACAAATCATGCCTGGACATTCTCATGTAAATCATAGATATATGTAATATGTAGTGGTCCCAGCATCAACCCCTGAGGCATTCCACTATTCACAGGCCTCCAGTCTGACCAGCATGTATCCAGTATTAATCTCTACTTCCTCCCATCAAGGCAATTTTGTACCTCATTTGCCAGCTCCCCCTCAATTCCATGCAATCTAACCTTCCAGAGCGGCGTACCTTGTGAAACCTTATTGAAGACCTTACTGGAATATATCTAGACTACGTATACCACCCGGACCTCCTTAACATTGTTGGTCACTATATCAAAGAACTCCAACAAAATTGTGAGTCATGATCTCCCCTGTACAATCTCCCGCGCTGAATTTGATGAAGGGCTTTTGCCCGAAGCATCGATTTTCCTGCTCCTCGGATTCTGCCTGACGTGCTATGCTTTTCCAGCACCATTCTAATATTACTCCGAATTACATCCAATCTTTCCAAATGCATGTTAATCCAATCGCTCCGAATCTCCTCAAGTAACCTACCCACTAGATTTTAGAATTACTGGTCTTTCGTTCTCAGGTTTATCTTTGTGGCATTCCTTGAATATGGGCTCAGCATTCGCTACGCTCCAGTCGTCTAGGAGCTCACTCTTTGGCCAGCGATGATAGAAAAGAGCAAGCAGTGCTCCCGCAAATTCTTCTGTATCTTCCTATCCTCCTGCAGTGTTCCTGAATATAACTGGCCAGGACCAGGATGTTTTAGAAGTACTGCAAACATACGTCTATTTATTTCAGGTACAAACACCAAAGTGTGAGAAAGTGAATCAATGATAGTTGACATAACAAACTGGAAAATATGTTAATCATAGGAAGTGACTTCAGAAGAATTCCAGCTGTTGTGGAAACCTGAAAATTCTCAGAAATTAACGATACAAAAAAGGAAAGCCATGAAACCGAAACGGAAATCAAAAAGAGAACATACATGCTAACAAATAGGAACACAAACGTTGCATCAATTTGCGATCTATATTTCAAAGGAAACAAAATAAAAGCAAGGTCAAATGTGGAAAGTTGTAATCGGGATACGAGAAGTCATTGTGGAGAATAGGGAAATGGCTAAGAAAACAACCAGTTACTTTGCATTTGTCTTCATGGAGGAAGATCCAGAAAATTACCCAGTAATACCAAATGATCATATCGGACTCCTGGAGCTAAAGACATAAAATCAATTCATATCAGTTACAAGGTAGTATTTGAACATGGAGCTGGATTGAGCATTGCTAAGTCTGACGAAACAGATGTACTTCCTATCAAAATTTCGGAAATAAATCACCAATAGTAGTATTAATTGCTCTGTCCATGACTGTGTTTTATTTTCCTGTACATTCTGCAGAGACCGGAAACTATTGTGGATAAACTTGAACCAAGCACTATAGATGAATGGAAGGGATCTAAACAGCTACAAAGGGAAAAAGACATAGTTTGGAGAACTGCAGACCAGTTAACTTGACATCTGTAGGGAAACTGTTGGAATCTATTACACAGGATGACATTTTTGCTATTTAGAAATTAACAGCAACAATGGAGAGAATCAGCATGCATTTCTGATAAAGAAATCATACTTGATAAATTCGGAATTGTTTGAAGTTGTTTCTTACAGAATAGATAATGAGGAAACAGGAAAAGTAGCATATATTGGATTTTCGGAAGGATTTCTATAAGATCTCAGTTAGGTATTTGGAGGAATATATGGAAGTGAAAATTTAAAGTTTGGTTCGCCTTCATTTAAGAGAGTCAGAACATTGATGTAAAGACATATTGAAGCAGTTTCACAGCGTATTGGTGGGACTGTTCCTGGAGTATTGTGTACAGTTTTAGTGACCGAATCTCGAAAGAATATACTGACCACAGAGGAAGTCCAATGGACATTCTCCAGATTAATCCCTCAGATAGCGAGATTGCGTGATGAGGAAACTCGGCTTGTGTTCTCTAGAGTTTCAAAGAATGAGAGGTGGGTCACTGTGAAATTTTGAAAATTCACAAAACATATGACAAGCTGGAAATTAACAGAACGCTTCCCTCGCTGTCTATTCCACATTCAAGGCAAATAATGGCAGGATCATGGACAGAGCAGAACATGTGTTGCTGGATTCCTGAAGAAGGGCTCATGATCGAAACATCGATTCTCCTGCTCCTTGGATGCAGCCTGACCTGCTGCGCTTTTCCAGCAACATATTTTCAGCTCTGATCTCCAGCATCTGTAGTCCTCACTTCCTCCTAGGATCTGGGACAGGCCAGGTAAGACTGCAATAAGGAGTAAATTCTTCACTTGGAGGGGACTAACTAACACAGGAGCATGGAAACCTACTGGCAGACAGGTTTAGTGAGAATCTCCAGATATTCTCCAAGTGTGTCCAGCGGAACAGAATAACCAGGGAACAGGTAGGACTCATTAATGACTTGCCAAGTTGCAACCAAATCGACTTTCGTGGTATGAGACAGACGGTGGTGATAGAAGGCTGTTTGTGCGATTGGAGGCTAGTGTCAAATGGTGTACCAAGGGGATCAATGCTGTGTTTCTTAATATTTGTGATTACGAGGTGTTGGTGTTGGAATGGGGTGAAAAATATGTTGCTGGTAAAGCGCAGCAGGTCAGGCAGCATCCGAGGAGCAGGAGAATCGAGGTTTCGGACATAAGCCCTTCTTCAGGAATCATAACGTCGAATCTCCTGCTCCTTGAATGCTGCGTGACCTGTTGCACTTTTCCAGCAACACATTTTTCAGCTCTGATCTCCAGCATCTGCAGTCCACACTTTCTCCTAGTTGGAATTGGGTGGACAAAGCTAAAAATTGCATAACACCAGGTTATAGTCCAAAAGGTTTATACGATGGCACTAGCTTTCGAAGTGCTTCATCAAAGCCCACAAACACCTGATAAAGAAGCAGCGCTTCGAAAGCTCGTGCCTCCATATAAACCTGCTGGACTATAAGCTGATGTTTTCTGATTATAAACCTTATCATAAAGGATGCAGCTGTGCATATGGACGAGGGGTGGGGAGTGTCATACGTAAGTTTGTGTTTGATACAAATATTGGCCAGTAGTTGGCAGTGAGGAGCAAAGTCTTATGTAACAGGAAGATGCAGATGGAATGATCAGATGGTCACATCAATGGCAGATGGAATGTAACCCTGAAAAATATGAGGTCATGCACTTTGGAAGAAGGAACTAGACAGGGGAGGACTCAATGAATGGCAGCACACTAGGAAGCTCAGAGGGTGCTTCTCCACACATCCTTGAATGAGGCTGGACAGGGTAACACACAAATTGAGAAAGCGTACGGGAGCGTAAACACAGCCTTCGCACATCGAACCATAGATTATAAGAGCTATGCAGAACTTTTGTGTGCTAAGATAGAATACTGTGTGCATTTCTGGGTGCTACATTACAGGAAGGATATGATTGCACTGGAGGGGGGGGGGGCAGAAGAGATTCCCCAGGATGTTCCTTTGAATGGAGCAGATCAGCTATGGAGAGAGGCTGGATAAGTTCGGGTTGTTTAGTTTGGAGCAGAGAAGGCTAAGGGGGACGTGAATCAGGAGGATAAGATTACGAGGGAGATGGACGGAGTGATCAACAGCAGCTGGTCCTTTTAATCAAAGGGGCACGCTTTTAAAGTGTAGGGTTTGAGGCTTCGTGAGGATTTGTGGACTGTTTTTCACCCAAAGTGTGTTGGAGTCTGCGATGCACTTCGTGAGAGGGGAATTGTCATGGTAACCTCAAAACCATTAGAAAATACATGGTTGTGCACTTGAACGGCCATAAGATTCACAGCGACGGTTTTTGTGTTGGAAAGTGGGGCTAATGTAGACCATGCTGTTTTTCTGATAGTACAGAGTCCGTGTTTCTGTGATTGTATGGCTGTGGAAGGTCAATCATTCAGTATCTTAAGATAGGAATTG
>NC_057717.1:5606976-5635264 GCF_004010195.1 Chiloscyllium plagiosum | reverse complement strand
GAATAGTCCCTGTAGTACAGAAACAGGGTATTCATCTATCGAGTCCACACCCTGTGATGAGCATCCGATTTAGACCCATCCATTCCCTGTAATCCTGCATTTCCCATTGTTAATTGTCTAACCGGCTCATGCATGCACCCAGTGGGCAATTTGGCATGACTAATCCACCTCACCTGCACATCTTTGGACTGTGGGAGGAAACTGGAGCACCGAACAAAACCATGCAGACAAGGGGAGAATGTGTAAACTCCACACAGTTGCCTAAGGCTGAAAACAAACCCGGGTCCCTGACGCTGTGAGGCGGCAGTGCTAGCCATGAGCCACCTCTGCTTAAAATCTGCAGCCCCTTATTAACCTCTCCACCACGCAATTGGCTGAATGTGTATTTCTTACGTCAGAAATCGGGTTGTCTAAGCGGATGTCTCAGTAAACCCCAGTGACAGCCCACATGTCATCTGTGTCTGAATGGATATCCAATACATAACACCCTCCAGCCCACACTTTCTTTCCCGTTTCAGAGACAGGTCTCCAGAGGCTTCATGGGGACTACAGCTCCCTCAATCCTTAAGGCAGAGACCACACGTGTGCGGGGAAAACCAACACTATACATGTACAGAATGTGGGCGGGTTTTGGAGCATGTGCTTTGGGGTAACTAGCAGAAAGCATTTCACACTGATTGGCTGGAGAAGGGACGCATCTGTTTGTAGTATTGATCTGTTGGGGGGTCAAAGTGTCACTACACCCACATGTGACCAAGTTCCATTCCCAACTTGTAATAACACTGGGAATCGACCAATGAGAAACAAGGAAGGATCTGACCTATTCTCCCAGACTGAAGGTTCCTCTTCTGTCCAGGAACTGCACCCTCCCTTTCTGTTTCCTTTTGTTTCATTCTGGTGTTACATTATTGACTTGTAGCAACTGAAGGGAAAGGAAGTGAACCCAGAAAGAGTGCAGAGTCTAACCAGGACGTGAAGTGGTGCTATGAATCTGTTTATCAGTAACTCCATGAGAATGGGGAGGGTGTACATTAGGGGCAGCAGAGTCAGAATGATGGGAGAGAGTAAGTGGGCTGCAGGGTTACAGCTTTGGGGGATCAAAGGGAAAATATATTCCAGAGAAACTAGAAGTGTATGTTCTGAATTTCTAATCTGTACCTATGCATTTATACAGGGTGCTAGATGGTGAAGATTTGCAGACTGAAATCTCAAAATCGTGTGCCAATCGTGATTGAGTTATCCAGAATTTGACAAACCAAAGATGGGTAATCACTCGGCCAAAATCCTGCAACAAGCTCCTCCCAACATTGTCGGTCTATCTGCGCCAAACGGACTGTGAATGGTTCAAGACGGCAGCTTACTACCATCTTCTTAAGGGTACCGAGATATGGGGAATAAATGCTGGCTGAGCCAGTGATGCCCATATCCTGGAAATGATATCTATCTCTAGTTGCTGAAATCCGGTTGATTTCAGCAACTCGTCCAGGAGGCAGCACCATCACATTACCCCTGCCTACACCAACACAGTAACACAGTAACATCACTGGAACAAAAGGCAGTGAAGCCAAAGGAGGACTTTGATATAGTTCTTCGAAGTAAAGTCATCAAAGGGATTGGAACACAGCATGAACAGGAGACTGAGCTGGATGGTCAGCTGTTTCCCATTGAATGGTGGAGCACAATCGAAAGGCCGAATGGCCGCCTCCTGCTATCTTCCAAGTACGTATGTAGCCATGGAGCCTGGGTAGGAAGAAGTAGGCAGGACAGGGATTCTCCCGGAGATTGCACGTCCACATCAGTATTCAGTGAGGGACGGTTTGATGGATTTTATTTAACATTTGTCTTTTACATTTAAAAAATACAAATTTGCTAACCTTGTGTTAAAGTTTATTCCACAATAAATAAAAGTAAAAGAATTGAAAATATCTGAATATAACAGATTAAAATTTCAAATGCGTTTCAGAACAAAATTCTGTCTCTTCCTGGACACCATCACTTTCCAGTTACTCAAACTCCAGGGAAACATTCCCTCCCTATCGGAACCTTTGGTTTGATTTAACTGCTTTTTAGTTCTCATTCTGTGAGCTGTGAAGCATTATCCCCCCCCCCCCCCCTCACCCCCCACCCATTTCTCCTACCCAGACGTGTTAGCACACGCAGCTGGGCAACCTTCCCAACATCAAAATCATCATTACATAACTTTTCTTTTTGTTAACCTATAATCACCAGCAGTAAACCATTTGTGTAACCAATTGAATATTTATAAACAAAGCCCGTTATGGGCAAAGCAAACCATTACAAGTGACAGAGTGGGAAGGGACTAAATCAAAGTAGATTTGGGTGGAGGAGGGGGAAGCGGTGGAGATAAAGCACTGTATCCCCTGTGGTGCCCACCTCTATCTAAAGGCATCGAAAGCATTGATACACAGTACATTCTCCTTCTCTAAGGACACCCTGCTGTGTAGCCTTTATCCTCAATCATAGAATAGAATCCCAACAGTGTGGAAGGAGAACATTGACCAATCAAATCCCACCAACCACCTGAAGAACATGCCAGCCAGTGCACTCCATCCCTGTATTACTGCGTTTCCCATGGCTGATCTACCTAGTCTGCACATTCCTGGACACTGTGGGCAATTTAGCACGACGGATCCACCTAACCTGCACATCTTTGGACTGTGGGAGGAAACCAGAGAACCTGGAGGGGACCCACACTATCATGGGCAGAATGTGAGAACTCCACACAGGCCGTTGACCAAGGGTGGTCTCCAACCTTGTACCTGATGCTGTGAAGCAGCAGTGCTACAATCACAATTTAAATCAAAACAGACGATCCCTGCTCGTTGTCACATTGCTTTTTGTGGAGCCTTGTGCCCAGAGAGACACCCTGAGGTTCAGAAAGTGGCAATTTAAATTCAGTCAACACCAGCCCAGTTAATGTCATTAACAACAACATCAATACTCCAACAGTGTCATCATGTACAAGGTCCAGCCCTGATTCTGATGGACAGTAACTGCTGAATCAGAGCCCTGTAGTGATGTGTGAATTCTACCCCACACGGAGCAGGTGGATGACCACTTCCCTGTGTGCACTCACTGGGATCTCAGTCATGTTGAAGACTCAGCAAATCCCTTGTCACACAGAGAGGGAAACAGCTCCTACCCAGTGTGAACCCGGTGGTGCATCAGAAGGCGGGATAAATCGCTGAATCCCTTCTGAGAAACAGAGCATTTGAATGGCTTCTCCCCGGTGTGGGCTCGCTGGGGTCTCAGCAGATCAGAAGACTGAGTGAATCCTTTCCCGCACATGGAGCAGGTGAATGGCCTCTCCCCCGTGGGAATGCACTGGTGTCTCTGCAGGAGAAAGATTTGAATGAATCCTTTCTCTCACACAGAGCAGATCTAAGTCCTCCATGCACTCTCTGGTGCCTCAGCAGATTTCAAGAGCGAGTAAATCCCTTCCCATACATGGGGCAGGTGACCAGCCTCTCCCCAGTGTGATTGTGTCAGTGAGTGTCCCACTGGGAGGGGTAAGTGAATTCCTTCTCACATTCCCCACATTCACACAGCCTTGCCCTTGTCCCGCCACATTGGTGTCTTCCCAGATCACATGACCAGTTAATCCTTAACCGCATGCACAACACAAATAATTTCTCTGGGCTGGGAATACTGCTTTCCCCTTCCATATTACTCACAATGTTCAGGACCTGCGGAATTAGGTGTGTTAAATGTGGTGTTAAAGCTGAGTTTCCCATCTGTGAACTCTACCTCTGTAAAACAAGTTTATCTCCTTCATTACTACAGCTCCCAACACCAGCTCTCCCTTCAGTTCTCCTGAAATTCTAAATTTGGAATAATGCAATAACGTGGCTTTCTCTCACTTGTTTCTGAAAGTAAATTCCGATGATTTTGAATAACTGGACTTTACTGGCCAAACTTGTTCCTATGCTATCATTGGCGACTTTTAACCCATGGGAAATGTGTTACCAGCTTCGACGACCGTTATAATGCTCTGGCTACGTCTATGGAGTCTGTATAAGTCAATTCTAACAATTATCAATAGATTGTATCTAAACAGGATACCCCGACAACGGTAGGTGCTCTGACACTCAATGTCCGTAAGTTAAATTCTTTTTCTTAAAGCCCCGCATGTGTTCAGCAATCTGGCAATACAATTGAAGATATTTTATACAGTAACCTTTCAGTCTCAATTGCCAGTTCCAATCCATGAAGCAGTCAGTAACACGCCCCAGTGAATTGAATTCTAACAGCAGCTTTGTCCTGTCAGGAGAGATTGAGGAGCATGAAGCTGTCTTCTCTGGAGGACGGAAATATGAAACATTTGAAATGAACAAAATTTTTCAAGAGCTCAATACGGTAAATATAGGAGGATGTGCTCCCTGGCTGGTGTGTCTGGAATGAAATAAGCACTAACTGCAGTATCTTTACGCAGCATCCCTTTAGCTGCATAAATATTCAAGATTTATTTGGTGCTCTAATTCCACTCTCTTGTTGACTCCCATTTGTAACTGCTGTAATGTTGGTGGCCGTGCAAATTGGTAACGTTTGAATCAATCTATTCTAAAACCTCTCTGTATCCATGTCTCGGTTTTGTTCACTGAGACCCTCATTCAATCTGACATCTTTACAAACCCTGCCCTGATATTTCCCTAGAGGGCTCAGAATGAAATGTTCACAGACATGTTACTGTGCAAAAGGAGGCTGATTGGCTCATCAACTCTCCAAAGGATCGCCTCACTGAATGCTACTCTTCTACCTTTACCCCATAAACCTTCCCATTCGCCCCCTTCAAATAACTGTTCAAGTCGATTTTCTTCATTGTACCTGGCTGCACCACAATCTTTGGCAGTGCATTCCTGGCCATAAACTTTCTCTGCATGAAAACGTTTTGTCTCATGTCACATGTGCTTCTTTTGTCAATCCCTTTACATCGGTGCCTCCTCATTATTATTTCTTTCATACATGTGAACAGATTCTCACAATCAACTCCCACTGGATCCCTCTTGGAGGTACCTGTACCCACCTGGACCCCCGGAGTGCGGAATATCATATCTTCCTGTTACAGAAGACCAGAGAAAGACCATTCAGGTATACTCATTGTGGGACTGGGTTCAGGACACCATCCAGCCTCACTCTACTCCAGCGAATACACACTGGGGAGAGACCATTCACCTTCTCTGTGTGTGCGAAGCAATTCACTCCGATATCCAGCTTGATGAAACACCGGTGAGTTCACAAGTAACCAGAGTGATTGGATTTATTTTGTTTGTTCATGGGATCACGGCATCACTTGTTGGGGCAGCATTTGTCATCCAATCTAACTGCCCAGGAGATGGTTAAGAGTCAACCCCATTATTCAGGGTTTGGATTCACATGCAGGCTGGAACAGGTTAGAATTAACACAGTTTCCCCGACCCAATGACATGAAGAGTTGATTTCTGGCCTATTATTTCAGAAATAATAATGAATATTTTTTGCAGTTGAATTAAAAGTGAATGACCAAAATGGGTTTTATTCTGATTGAGCATATCCTCCTGTTTTCTCAGTTGTTATTGACAATATCATTCCCCTCGCACCAGAACCTGATCCATTGAGTGTTACAGAAAAGGCAGAATGGTCAGCTGCAGCTCGTCCCCCGACCAGTCACTGGACCGAAAGGTTCAGTCTCCACAGATGCTGCCAGATCTGCTGAATATTTCCAGTAATTTCTGTTTTTATTTCTGATTTTCCAGCATTTGTAGATGGTTAGTTTTTCGATATTCGTCTTGTCTGTTGCCGAGGAGTTTATTGATGAGTTTGGAGAGTTTTGAAAATTGCAAGTTAGTCCACAAATCAGCCATGATCATATTGAATGGCAGAGCAGGGTTGAGGGGCTGAATGGCCGCCTCCTGTTCCAATGGAACTTATCCATCTGCAGCTTGTGGCAACATTTCCCCTCACTGCTCACTTCACATCCATGTCGAACACACTGTTACTGACTGAACAAACCTCCTGTGTTTGAACTAAACCTGCTTATGTCAGTGGCTCCCCGTCCTGCCACCCGGGTTTAACTCTCATCATGGAATGCCGTCTCATATTACTGCGGAATGTCCACAAAAGACTCAGCCTGTAGTCTGTATCTCCAAGGATGCACAACCCGGTTTATTTCCTCCTTCCTGTTTCATTCTGGCTATTGAACTCTTGGTTTGAATCCAATCTCCTGTCATGCTCTTCAACATGCCCATGTGTGTGGACTAGAGGCAGTTTGGATTTAATGAAGTGAAGTGGGGATTAGACGGAAGCACAAGGAGGAACGACAGCAAAGGAAGATCTCATTGTAAAGGCAGAGTTTCTCTGTGACCCAGTGAGTGGTGAGGCACCTGAGATTGAATCTGCCTCCCCCCACAATCAGGGATTTGGGAAAACACTCAGGCACTGACCTGTCCATCTGATTGTTAACTCAGAAAGATAGACATAAATAAATATGCAAATTTAGATAGCACCTTTAATATAATGGGGCAATGAAACATGCTTCCAGCCCAATGATTTCAACCTCAACTCTCTGAAAACATTGGCACAAAGCTTCCTGCTTGTACCAGGTTGTCTCTCAGCCTCCTTCTTTTATTGAGAAAACAGATTTAAGCTGTTTAGCCATTCCTGGTGATTGTGACCTCTGTGTCCTTGTAAGATGTATGATTGAACCTTATTTTCCTGTTCCCTGTGAGCAATATCAGCAGCAGAAACAGGTCCTGACCTGTGAGCAGTTTCGGTTGGAGTATTTCTAATTACAAATTCATTCCCACCCTCGCATATAGTGTGAAATTGCTGTAAAACTGAAGGAAAGGAGTGAGTGAGCATGCACAGAAACATCAAGGCAGCATGTGTACCTGAGCTGAATGAACCTGGCATGAGGAAAACGTGATGACAATCACAACTAGTTTGAATCACAGAATCTCATAGGTGCAGAAAGAGGCTATTTGGCCCATCGAGTCTGCAACTACCTGCTCTCCCACCCTACCCTCATAAGCCCACATTTATCATAGCTACTCCGCCGAACCTGCACACTACAGGCCATGTTAACATGGTCAATCCAATAATGCTGCACATCTGTGAGCGGGTCACAGTTTACATCCAAATGCTCAGAATTGTGTTTGAAGGCTCACAAATACTTGACTCTTACACAAATGCTCTGCTTTTCAAAATAAAATCTGGGGGAAACTGCAGCCAGAAAGATTTCCAATTATCTCTGGAGGAAGAGAATTCAAAACTCATGCCACTGACCCAAGGGGCGCAGTGAAGTCGCAGAGGTCTGGGAACCATCAGAAATATAACCGGTTGTGAGAATGGTTGGGTGAGACAAGGACGAAAAGACAGTCTAAATTACGGGGGGAAGGCAGGAGAGATTAAATAGCAGAAATGGTAGTCCCTCAAGGCCAAGGGGAATGGAGTTAGGGCTGGGAAAGTTACCAGTCAACAAGGTGTGCAGCTATCAAAGATAGACATTGAAAAAACAGATAATAACAGTAGACAGTCTGAAATTGTTGCTTTCATCGGTGATTACAGAACGTTGTAAAGCTTCGGTAGTTCTAATACACATACAGGATGGGCCAAGTGGCCGCGATCTGTGCTGTAAGTTTCTGATTTCTTTCTGACATTTGGAGTTCAAGTCTGATGATGTTAATAAGTTTTCAAATTGGACTGGAGTTTAATATTCTGGAGAAATGTCAAATAAATCACATTGATCCCATTTTGCAGACCTAAATCCATAGCCCTGCATGTTCCAGCACTTCAGTTACATCCATGTCCTGCTGCTGGGACAGGACATACAGGGATGGTGGTGGTGGTGTCTGGGACATTGTAAGGTGTGATTCTGCGCTTATGACTGTGTCAGGCCGTTGTTTGACGTGTCTGCATTCAAGCTAACCCAATACAATGCTGGAAGGGTGAGAAACTACATTTGGAGCTCCTCTCCTCACCAGTTCCTTTCCTTTCTGCTGTTTCTTTTTTATTTCTTTCTCTCTCAATCACCCCCTTGCAGTCTCTGACACAAATGTCTCAACATTGAATCATGATATCCGGATAACCCTGTATCCCATGCCTCATTACTTTCTGAATAAGCCTACCATGGGGAACATTATCAAACATCTTGCTCAAATCCATATACACCACATCCAATGCTCTGTCCTCACCAATGTGTTTGTCACATCCTCAAATAATTCAATAAGTTTTATGAGGCATAATCTGCCGCTCACAAAGCCATGCTGACCATTTCTAATCAATCCATGCTTTTCCAAATAATCATTAATCCTGTGTCTCAGAATCCTCTCCAATAATTTGCTCACAACTGATGTAAAACTGACTCATCGATTATTCCCAGGATTATGTCAATTGAATAAGGGAATAATGTGGCCACCCACCAATCATCTGGTATGACTCCAGTGGACAGTGAGGATACAAAGATCATCGCCAAAACACAGTAATCCCTTGCCTCGTTTCCCATAATAATCATAGTTATATCCTTTCTGTCCCGGGGGACTTATCTATCCCCATGATTTTCAACATGATCAGCACATTATCCGCCTTAACATTGACCTGTTCGAGCATATCAGTCTATTTCACGCTGTCCTCACAAAGGACAAGGTCTCACTGGTGAATACTGAAGCAAAGTACTCATTAAGCACCTCCCCTACCTCCTCTGACTCTTGGCACAAGTTTGCTTCACTATAAGGGGTATAAATGTGGAATTATGTCTCAGCACTGAATTAATATAAAGATATTGCAGTGTACAATCACTCGATTACTTTGAATATACAACTGTATTTTAACTGAGAAAACACAGTTGAATTGAATTGATTTTATTATATTTCACTTCATGCTAACATTTCATGTCTTTCGAACCACAATATGAGTTTCCTTTATATATATATATAACTTTATATATATATATATAACTTAAAATTCATCGCACGTTTATGTACAGAAAATAGAATTAACATCTGCTTGTTCCTTCCTTTACAACAACTGTTCATTTTGAATTTGTGGAAGTAGTACATTGTTGAAAGGAAGGGAAATTGTCTTCAGCTGAATGTTCACGTTGAATGACTGATGCATCTTTAAAATCAAAGTACAATGATCACGCAATTTTGTCAATGTGTTTTTCAAAGAATTGTCATGAGATTCCTGTTTATTTAAGACCAAAATTCTATTGTTATTGAAAAATATTGTTTATTTTCCTGTCCATTACACACAGAAGGTACCTAATTATTTCTCATTCAAATTACTACAATAAACAACTGATTAGTTTTCATTTGAGTACCCACGTTAAACATAATATTACAGTCCTGCCCATCGTAAGTGGGGAAATTATGAAAGGAGCTTATGTAGTTGTGGTAATGTCTCTATGACTAGACCCGAGGGAAGGTTTCAAATCACAGCTTCAACAGAAATATATCAAGAGCGGCACTGAATGTTGATGAGAGAGTATCTAAGCACAGACTGAATTGCTTTTCAATCCAACATTAGATCTGCTTTTATCTATTATATCAATAATCACAAAATCTGATACTTATTTGTGTCAGGTTACCAAGAATTATGTTTACAGGTATCCCCCACTTTTGGAAAGTTCGGTTTTGCCACTTTGCATTTACAAAAGACTTACATATGTCCCTGTTTTCTCTAACTGAAAGAAATCGGAAGAGGATTTTCACTTTTACGAAAAAAGGGGAGATGTTTCCCATATAAATTAATGCTTCTTCGATTTACGCATTTTCAGCTTATGTCAGGTTTCATAGTAATGCTTTACTTTCGGATAGTGGGGATACCTGTATCTAATTTTGTTGCTCGTAAGTTCCTGGAGAATATTTGAAAATGTTGCAGAATTAAAGATTACAATGTCTAAGTAATGAGATTGATCTCTTTTTTTGTTGCAAAGGGGCAAGCCCAAACAATTGAAACACATTAAACATTATTCCCTCGTGATATAAATTTGAAATAAAGTTGCTATCTTCTTCAGTAAACTAACAAATGCTACCACCTATTACCTGTCAGTCAGCTGGTTACCTACTTTGTAACTAAATGTTGTGATTAGTATAAATATTACTCTGTCGTTTGATCAAAGTGAATTTGTAATTGTTGTTCAATTTATGAATTGTCAGAATTTTTTTTTTATTTTCCCATTCACCTGTTCATTTTGACCGTAAGATTGAAATGCTTTGACAATATTGGAGTTTGTTCATTTAAAAATAAGGTTTGCACATCTTTCACATATCTCATTTCTTGTATTATGATTCAAGAATGTTTCCTGATGGAATTCTAGTAAATACCAAACATTTGTTGACTTCGTATAAGATGTTTAACACCCAATTTTCAATCTGTTGTTAATTTTTCAGCTGTTTACATTGACATTGGTTAGGTACTCATTCATAGAGATGAACTGACAATTATAAACTATTTGCAGGATTATTCAATTGAAAGAAAGATACAAGAGTGCAAACATTTTTGAAGGAATTGCCTTTTCATTCAAATGTGTAGGCGGTTCAAGAATTCTATATCGTCTTCCATTGGTTTCCTTGTCAAGAATGCAATTTATAATTCATGTGAATTTAATTGTGTTCTGTGTTTTGAGATTTGTATCAGATGTAAGAAGAAATAGAGGATCAATTAACATGAGACCATCAATGAATAGAAAGCACAATAAATTAAAATGACAAAGGCAACGTTTAAAATTATATCTGAGTATTCAGTCAAATATTTCTAATGTCAATAGCTTGGTGCCGGAAAAACACAGCAGGTCAGGCAGCATTCCAGGAGAAGCAGAATTGAGGTTTTGGGCATAACACTTTCAACAGGAATCTTTTCTGATGACGGCCGAATGCCAAAAAGGTCGGTACTCATGCTCTTTGGATGTTCCTCGCCTTTTCCAACGCCACACTCTTGGCTCTGATTTCAGCTTCAGCTTTCCTCACTTTCTCCAAATATATTTAATGAATATGACCTGAAAATGTTCGCATCAGCAGTTGAACAAGACGAAATAAACACATATTTTGCAATATTTATAGTGAAAACCGATTTGAGAACATGCAACAAATCAGATTGAACAATACCTCTTGCCATTAGAACCCTTGGCCATTCATAATAAAGAGTAGACATCCTTTGAACAACCAGTATGGTGTATAATTACTGAACTAAAATACCAGAGGGACAACGATTGCATTTATTGGAGGGAATGATAACCAGATCCTTCCTGCGATAATGGTGTTTGATCTCAGGAACAAAAAGATATTTACTGTGATTATTCCACTGAACAGAAATTAGATGGTCATGAACATCTTTGTGTGGCTTTATGCGCAGTGTTTTGTTTGAGCATTGATTTCAATAACATTGAGATATTTTGCAAGATTAACAATTGTGAGAAACGAAGCTTACTCACTTCAATAATTTCAGTCCGAGGCGAGGTCTGAATCTGTAATATAGTTTATAACGCTCTTGCAAGAGGGGTATTGTGTCCACAAGGCAGGGACACACACACACACACACACACTGAATTCAACTAGTACACAATATTTATGTAATTTGTTCCTATTCAATCCTCCCATTGCTCCTCCCTTTGTTTACATGTCCCACTTCTCTAAGACATGCCCCCATTACTCTTGTTCATCTCTTGCCTTATCCGGCCTTGTCTGTGACAAAATGCGTACTTCTGGCCTCACAAGGCTGTTTGACCACATCCTGCCGTGGGCCATTGTTAGGTATATCCTCCTTCACTACCATCTGTTTCCCTTACTTGTTATGACCTTATAACCTCATGACTTCTTGATTGTGGTTTGTTCTTGTTTTTGCAGAAGCGGGAAATAGATGCTTATAAGTATTGTTGAAAAATGTGTTGCTGGAAAAGCGCAGCAGGTCAGGCAGCATCCAAGGAGCAGGAGAAACAACGTTTCGGTCATAAGCACTTCTTCAGGATTGGAAGGCTTCCTCCTAACATCACACAACCTTTTTCCACTAGAGTCATATCAAAGGCCATTCTGTTTACTCATGCCATCTTACTTGTTGCATCATGCTTTTCATGTTCCTTTAACCGCATCTCTTGTATAATTTATAAATCATTATTGATTTTAGAAAATGTAATTTATCCAATCTACATTTTTATTAATCGTTACCCAAAAGAAGAGAGCTGACTCAAAGCCTGCTGCAATCTGGTTGTGAGCCTTTAACTCATCAGGTATCCCTCCTAGGGGCTCCGAAAGAGTCGAGATAAATCCTGCCATCGAAAGAGGTGTCTAACAGTGATCTCTTACTCCTTCACTTTTTCTCTACTATCCTTTCTTTCTCAAATGCCAGGGTAAATGGAATTGCCAATTGTACAATTGCACATATCCCTCTCCAATCCGGAGTAGGGTGGGTCTCAATATTTTTCCTCCACAGTACCACCACAGATCTGCTCAAGGAACCTTTAGTGATGAGTAGTTCCCTCCCTTGTCCGTTTTGGTGACATTCTTAATCTCTGTACTTAATTTCCGCTCCCCCAAATCTCTAGACTGATTTGTACCTCGTTTACACACACACGATGTGTGATTTCCACCTGCGGCTGAAAACGTGTGTGTGGGGGTGAGGTTTTAAGTCTTTCTTCTCCAAGGGATGGAACAATAGAGATAGGGGGGCACAGTTCCTATCATGCCGTGCAGCCTCTTCCTGGTACAGGACTATCAGGCATTTCATGACCGTCCTCTCTTGCTTCCACCCGAGTGGAAAGGGAACCACCTGGGCCACTGGCCTACCAGAGGCACATGCATAGCAATTGCTCTTGTTCAGGCTTTTTTACAGTACACTTTACCCATTCAACCCAGGCATTTGCATCCCCATATACAGTTTCTAGTTCGATGGTCTGTTTTAAGTCCTTCGCCTCTATAATTTGTACTACCTTAGAGTCATCGGGATGGGCGAAAGGTTGTACCTTATTATCCAGTAGTTCTGTCCGTTTTCCCTTTCCTATGCTAATTCGAAAACAACAGCCCGAGAAATCCCTCTAGTTTGCTTTCATTTCTATCCCAAATGTTTCATTTAAATGTACCTGATAATGCCCCCACCCCCCACCCACCGCACACAATCGCTTTGTGCCATGTGGTTTTCTTTATCGGTCGGTTTATGGGCGGCACGGCGGCACAGTGGTTAGCACTGCTGCCTCACAGCGCCAGACACCCTGGTTCAATTCCCACCTCAGGCGCCTGACTGTGTTGGTTTCCTCCAGGTGCTCCGGTTTCCTCCCACATACCAAAGATGTGCATGTCAGGTGAATTGGCCATGCTAAATTGCCCGTAGTGTTAGGTAAGGGGTAAATGTATGGATATGGGTGGGTTACGCTTCGGCGGGTCGGTGTGGACTTGTTGGGCCGAAGGGCCTGTTTCCACACTGTAATGTAATCTATATTGGGGTACGCTCTTTATCAGGACATTCGAGAGCTGATCAGAAGGGCGGCCGGTGTATTGTGACAAGGCCATGATACCAAGTACCATCCCCAAAGGACTTAAGATGTTTCTCCAAACTGCTGTACTGTCTCTGTTTATCTCCTTTCCCACAGTTTACAAAACTGCATGCATCTGTGTCTATTATTTGCAGATTATCAGGGACCGTTAATCACACATATGAAAATAATGTTTGACAAAATCCCAATATTAAGAGGGCTAGTATCATAACCCTAAGCATCCCAAGCATTCTACAAATTGTGCTGAAGCACCAAAAGGCTGTAATATACAATCCTACAGAAATAATCTCGTGCTCACATTTCTGATATTGGCAGTGGCCAGAGATAGGAGCTTCCCGAGAACTTGGGACAGTAGGTATTAGGGAATAAACCATCGCTTCCTGTGGGTTAAGACTGCTTCTTTAATTACCTCATCAGCTAGTAATGTAGCTTTCCATTTCTTAATTAACAATGAATTAATGCAGTCATGTTTTAAATTAACCATGAACCAATATGACAAGTCACTGAAAATGTATGAAGGGATCTTGCCAATTAATATTGATTCAGGCTAACACAATTGATTTATTATGAATATCAATTATTAATTATAGATTATATAAATATAAAAATCATTACCTGTAATTCAGGGTGGAAACGCAACAAGTGACTTAAATATTTTTAAAACTGAAATTGCGGAGTTCTGTTTGTTTACCAGTCACTTGTGACTTCTCATTCTGTTTCTGTAATTGTTTTGATCAAGCACATTCCTTTTTAAGACCCTCAACAGATTTCATAGCACCATTTGCAGTTAATTCAATTCCCAATTTGGTAGCAGTATCTCGTCATGAGCGCAAAACTGAATCTTCGTGCCTTTCATCACAAAACTGTCGCCATAATCCAATTAACTCTTTCTTTCCCGCTGCCTTGGACTTAAAATTTAAGGGTGACTTTACTGACCCTGTATCGACTACATCCTCTTTATAAAGTCCCACCTTTAACTTTATCAGGGGTTCCTGGTGGGTTCCCGGGGACAGGAACACCTGACACCCCTATTCTTCATCAAAGTTTATAAATGGTACAGCCTTTGCTTCCTTTTTCAGAGCTAGACACTCTCCCCTAAAGTGACCTGTCTTTCCACTATAATAGCAGCCCGCCTGTGGGGATTTCCACTTTGATCCTTGTTCCTGTCTGCCAGACCCCTTAACAATTCCTCCCTTTATTTTCAACATGCTGTCCACCACCATTCCGGTTTCTTTAGTTTTGACCTTTTTTGTATTAACTCATCAACCGTGGGCTATCATTATTTTTGCCTTTTGTTTCTACTTCTCGTGTTTCGTTGCCAGATCAATTACTGACCCAATTTAACCAACTGAACAGCCTTAGGGCCACCTAATGGCTGTTCTTCATCACCCAATGTTTTGGTTTGACCTTGAAATTTTTAAAGAAATATTGCAACATTTCTTGCCGCCTATAACCTCAAATACTAGTTCAGCAAACTATGCTTTTTTTAATTTTAAAACCTGTTCATAACTATACATTTTGGAACCTTACTTGTAAATATATATTTATATATTATAATTTCATTTATTCAGTATTTAATATTTAAAATGTGAATTGCATATATTTCCCAACTTTGAAATCTACTTTAATCCCAGTTTTAGTCCCTTAATTTAAATCCAAGATTAGATTTTTTTAAGTAGTTCTGACCAATCAATACTCAATTACAATGTTATAGGTCGTGAAATAATCGGAGCTGCCTTAAAAGGATTTGTCTATTCAAGTTAAAAAAAACTTCTAATGCATGAACAATGGCCAAATCCATGCTCACAGTTATTAACCATAGGAGGTTTTTTATTATTGTTATTACAATCCAATGTTGAACTGAAACTTCAACTGTCCTCCATAAATCGCTTTTATGTAAGGATAAAGGAAATTACTTAGAAACTGACAGTAATGTAGTAATGACCTGTAAAAGTAACAGGAATTAACATTTTATTCATAGTCAATGTAAAATTATGTTAAAATAAATCATGTTAAAATCATGTTAAAAGAAATCATATTAAATTTCCATAATAGAAATCAGATTCAAAACTGTCCTAGATCTCAAGCTCCAGGGAATGAAGCACAAACACTCAATCACCAACAAACAAATGTGCATTCAAACCAAATCACAAAGGGTTAAACTTTCCATTAGCTGTACAACTCTCTCTCTCTCTCTCACACACACACACACACACCCACACACCGTATCTCAAAGACACTTTCTGAGCTTCCCGCAACAAAACGTCTATATGCTCCTTGCTTCATCCCTCTATCTTTTGATTTTTTTTTCTCTGGATTTCTGGCCATGATTTAGTTACAAAGTGTACCCTCAGTAGCCCTTCATCCACTATCCCTTCCGACTTGAAGCAAAGTCTGCTTCCACCTGACTGTAAGGCTGTTTGTCATTGACATATAAATTCAAGTATTTACAAACCCAGTCTTCGTCCGACCCGTGCTTTAGCCAGAAGATGGCGGGACGAAGAATGGATTCCTTAGTCCATAGAAAGCAACAATATTTAATCATCTTTTCCCTATCTTTTTCCCTTGTAAAAGTATTATTTTTTCCAATTCCACAGCATCCTGCCCATCGGACTTTCTGGAGGGATGTTGTAAGGGGCCCCGACTCAATTTACATTGTCTTTTTCTTCTTTTGTTTTCCCAGAGCCTTTTTCCTTACCCACGGAACAGCCATATAGAGTTCCTTCGTTAGTCCCGTATTAACTACTAAAACGCAATCCCGGCCACCAAGGCAATACTTAAAAGTCATTTTTCTTACCTTGGTCTGTGCACAGAGTTGCCTGGCCCCTTTTTGCCGTATTTTCTATTGAATCCGTAGTATCGTTTATTATGCTCTTGCAAGAGGGGTGTTGTGTCCACTGTCCACAAGGCAGGGACACATGCACACACGGAATTCAACTAGTACACAATATTTATGTAATTTGTTCCTATTCCATCCTCCCATTTCTCCTCCCCTGTTTACATCTCCCATTTCTCTAAGACAGGCCCCCATTACTCTTGTTCATCTCTTGCCTTATCCGGCCTTGTCTGTGGCAAAATGCTTATTCTGGCCTCACAATGCCGTTTGACCACATCCTTCTGTGGTCCATTTTTAGGTATATCCTCCTTCACTACCATCTGTTTCCCTTATTTGTTATGACCTTATGACCTCATGAATTCTTCATTTTGGTTTGTTCTTGTTTTGCAGAAGCGGGAAATAAATGCTTATAACTTCTGTTTGTACAGTCATATCTAGCTTAACCCCCTCCCTTCACAACATCTTATCTATTTGTCTGGAACATCTACCATTGTCTGCAGACACATTTCATTCATGCTCATTTTAACTCAAACAAAAACAATTATGTGTTTGCTTCACATAGTTTCATTCTTGTTGGCTCAGCTCTTGGCTGAAACAGTTATACACTGGTGTGAGTTCATTTACCTTGCATAAGTAATTATGCTTGCAGAGGTAACACTACTTTACCTATATCCCACAACAATTGACGGTTAAAGATAAGTTTTAAATGCAACATTTAATAGCAATTGTCCGTTTTGTTTAGCGAAACACAATTCTAAGTTTACAGAATCCCTAATGTGTGGAAACATGCCATTTGGCCCAACAAGTCTATGCTGACCTTCCAAAGAATAATCCACTCAGAACCATTCTGCTCTCAGATTACTGGGCATTTACACATGACTAATGCACCTAACCTACACGTCCCTGAACAGAATATGCAGTTTAGCATGGCCAATTTACCTAACCTGCACATCTTTGGCTTGTGGGAGAAAACCAGAACATGCAAACTCCACACAGACATGTTACCGAGGATGGAATTGAACCCCGGTGCAAAACATTGTAAGACAGGAGTGCTGACCACTGACCCAGACCCCATGCAAGAAGTGAGATAAGTGAGAGACATGCAAAGTCAAATTTCAAATGAACACTCTCTGATATTGCCGAAGCATATCAATCTTACTTTCAATATGAATAGGTGAATGGAAAACAAAAAATAAAACTCCATGACAAATCATGAATGAACAATAATTGGAAAATTAATATGATCAAAGGACACAACAATATTCAGGTGAATTGCATTGTTTAACAACCAATTTGGGAATTAGCTAACTAATGAGTAACGGGAAGTGGCATTTGTTTATTTTACTGATGAAGGAATTTACTTGCTTTTCATCTTTGTAACACTACAAAATAGCGATTTATGTGCCTGAAATGTTTCAATTAAGCTCTTTCCAATAAAAAAAATCAGTACGATCACTTAGTCAGCTTCATCTTTAAGACTGCAACATTCTCAAATACTTTCCAGGAATTTAGAACCAGCAGAATTAGTTAATTTGGTTTCTTTTGAACTCAAAGAGAATAAACAACAGATTCTGTTAATTAGACATTCAATGGGAATATTCAGCTGAAGACAACATCCCTTCTTTGCAAAAATGCTCAAATTCGAAAAATTCAAAATGCATTGTCATTGTTTAATGAGACAATACAGAGCTGTTAATTCTTTTTCATTTGACTTAACAAAACTGAGGAATTTTAGATGATTTTGTGAATACTTAAATCTTACTGTAATTATAAATACAATATGTGTTCGCATCGAAATGAAATATATTTAAATAAATTCAACTATGATTCCGTGGGTAAAATAAGAATTAATATTAACAATGATTGAGATATTGTACATTTCAATATGTTTAGTTATGCATGTAAAAAGCCGTAATTCCACATTTTAGGCATGTACTGGATTGAATAATCATTAGGAATGAGCAACAACTGAATTATAAAATTCGATCAATGAATTTAGAAATAATGAGAAATCTGATTTTACTATGTGACTGAGGTATATATGCAAACAAACAGAAATTATTGCAGTGAAAAGTAATTGCAGGTCTGTGAATTTAAAGTCTGTGATTATGGAGCTCATTCAAATAAGCAAACATTTGATATTTACAATTAATGTTGGATGGGAAGTCCTTGGATCCATTGTGGGATGTTTGAGCTGAAAAAAAAACACAGTTTCATATTGCAGGGTTGGTACTCAGAAACAATTGGTTAAATTAAAATGTGAATCTCATTTTCCTTGTTCAAAAGAATTTCTTAAATAATTGCACAATAATTATCATGACAATGCCTTTATAATTAATGTTGTAAATTGGAGCAATTAAAATGATTCAACATTTCAAAAACACTTTGCTGTGATGCTGATTGGATATTTATTAAAATTGGAAAATTGTGGAATAAAATATAAGAACCATCTTTATGAATTGAAGAAAAAGTGAGCCATTCAGTGATTATAAAACACATCTTCCTTTCTTTACATAAAAAAAGGTAACACAATAAATATGAATTTCCATCAAATAGTTTCTTCATAGAGACATGTTATTTTAATTTAGATGATTAATATTATGATCAGAGTTCAGACATTTGTGTCAGAATTTGGAAGAAAATTAATAGATAATGAAAGTGAGCATGAAAGTGAAGAAATGATGCAGTCAATGACATTTGGTATATAAATAAATTATAATAATTGTGTCATTATTGTACAATGATGAATAATGTTGGAATAGAAAAGATAAAAAAATCAACGTGTTCAAAGCAGTTCTTTTCTTACAATGAAATAAAACCAATAATCATTTTGTAGAGCGCATGATTTGAAAATAAAACAGTCATTTAATGTGTTATATAAACTGAAGACTACTTCCGTTTTGCAAAAATGGAGACTTCCACAAATTCAAAATTTAGGTTTGCTGAATTATACAACAAAAATGGTTGTAATTTGAAATATCTCTTGCACGCAAATTTAAAATAAGTCAACTTACAGATTTTTAGAATGACAAAATATGGGTTGTTTGCATGATTGTATTAGAGTCAATATCCGTGATAAATTAGAAGCATTGTTTTAAGCAACATAAATCATATTTAACTACTGAACTGAAATAGAAGATAACAATTGCACTTGTTGCATGGAATAGTAAACAAATGCTTACTGTTGTCATTGGTTTCAGGAGCAGTACGGTACTTACTCAGGTTATTCTACTGAACAATAATCAGGTGGTGGTGAAGGTCTTTGTGTAGCTCTATGTGTACTGTTTAGTGTGAACATTGGTTTCGATAAAGTTGAGATATTTACATGAATTAGGAACAGATTGATAATTGGATGCGAATGGTCTGATTTAAAATCAGACAGTTTTTGATATTTACGAGGATTGCTGAGTGAAACGTTCTTAAACCATCATGCAATCTCTGGGATAAGTGAGAGTTTGCAAATCCAACTTTCAAATGAACACAACCTGATATTTTCACACCATTTCAATGTCACATTCAATATAAATAGATGACTGGAAAGCTAAAATCAAATCTCACACAATTCATAAACTGACTAGTAATTTAAAATCGATAAATAATATCAAGTAGCATTTGTTTATTTTACTGAAGAAGTAATTGATCTTTTCTCAAATTTATAGCACTGGAACATAAAATTCTACGTATTGTTTTAACTAAAATCTACAGAACAAGAGAAAATTAATGACTATCATGATTTTATATATTTCAGCTTTATGACTGCAACATTCTCAAATATTTTCCGAGGAATATTCATTGAGTGAAATTAGATACTTCTTGTTGTTAGTGACCAGAAGAAAGTATATAGCAGATACTGTGATTATTGGAATGAACGATGATACTTCCATATAATCTATTGATATTGTGATTGGATACACAGTAAGTGTCAGCATCGAAGTAAATTATAATCAAATCAATTCAAAAATGTTTCCAAGTTTAAAATAAATACAATATTCACAATGATTGAGAGATTGTACATTGCAATGTCCGTGCAGTATTTATTGTACAGAAGCGTAATTCCACATTTGGAGCCCTTACTGGATTGCACAATTCTTAGATATAAGATATATTCGCCACAAAGGGATTTTAAAAATCATATTCGTGAATTTGAGAGTAAAGAGATATCTCATCTTGATATAAGACTGAGCAATATGTAGAAATGAAGAGTAATATTGCAGGGAAAAGGAATTGAAGGTCTCTGAATTTCAAAGCCGCAGATAATTATTATCATTCAAATGAGTAAAAATCAGATATTTACAAAGAATTTTGCAAGGGATATTATTGGTCGTTTTGTATTTGGATTGGCAGGAACAAATAGGTATTAATATAGAAGCGTTGACAATAATAAATAATGAATGAAATTTAAAAAAAAAACATTGCATTTTTTCAAAGTCTAAGATATATTGCTGTCTAATTATTGTAACTGATAAATGCCTTTATAATCCTGACAGATAAATTGACTTAATATTTTTAAAGCACTTTGCTCTGATATTGATTGGATATTCATTAAGTTTAAGAAACTGAAAATTAAAGCATAAAACTTAGCTGGATGGTGTGAAAAAATCATTCAGCAACAATTGAAAAAAAAGTGTTCAAAAATGCAGGCAATGCAAGAGTTATATGCTTCCAATAGCTTTCTTGAAGAGTCATGCCGATTTTGTTAATGTAATTTGTATCACAATAAATTTTTCAATATTTATTTCAGAATTCGGAGGAAAAGAATTACGCCATGAAAATGATTATTATTGTGAACAAAACATAGTGTCTATGACATTTGGCACGGAATGGAATTCTCATAATTGTGTGATTATTATTCACTGACAATTAACATGGAAGGAAAAGGAAAATTGTCAACATTTCCAAGCAATGTTTTCTTATAATGAAATGAAAATAAAAATCATTTTGGAGGGCACATGGTTTGAAAAAAAGAAACAATCACATCATGTGACATTTGAGCTGAAGACTAGTTCCCGTTTCCTCCATTGTAGTCTTCACAATAATTTAAAACTTATTGTTGGTTGAGCTAAAGAACAAATGGATATAATCAAATTGTTTTCTTGTACACCAAAAAACAAACAAATGTAAAGCAATTTTATCATGCAAATTATATCGCTCTGAATGTAATCATTTCACACAAAATAAATGTATGTATTGAATTGAAATGTCATCATAGCTGTAGAAGTGTTTTCACCTGACAGGGAATGAAGACTCTGGAAGTAGGCTGAGTTCAGGCATGTGGAAGATGTTTACTCATGCAGCAACCAGTTAATGAATGGATTATCCCCCGAGGCCAATCTCTGAAGGGAGATCCATGACACACTGTAACATGCACAACAAAAATCAGCATTTTTATGATTTGGGGATGCCGATGTTGGGACTGGGGTGTACAAAGTTAAAAATCACACAACACCAGGTTATAGTCCAATAAGTTTAATTGGAAGCACACTATCTTTCGGAGCGACGCTTCTTCATCAGGTGATTGTGGAGGGCTCGATCGTAACAGAATTTATAGCAATTATACAGAATTATATCGAATTTTTGATATAAATTCTATGTTGCGATCGAGCCCTCCACAATCACCTGATGAAGGAGCATCGCTCCGAAAGCTAGTGTGCTTCCAATTAAACCTGTTGGACTATAACCTGGTGTTTTGTGATTTTTAGCATTTTATGGACTTTCTGCATCACAATGGCCACATGCAATGTGGTTACAACCTCTCCTTCTCATCCAGACACCCAATTAAAACACATAATCGCAGATGGACATTCTAATGGACATTCTTAAATTCCTTTCATCTCGTGTTGTTTAACAGCTACTATAATCTCCAGACATTGCGATCTTTCCACACATCTTATTAATTCAGATTGCAAAGTTATTCCTGCACTGCCTCGGGACTCTTAGGATGCCTTATCAGTTGGGACATTTTGAATTCTGCTATTCATTATATTTTATTTTATCAAAGTCAATTACTCCTCATATTGTTCACTGTCCTAATTATATATGTACAAAGAAATGCAAAAGACAGTTAGTTTTGACTTACTTGCTATAAGATTAGTAATATGACTTGTGTTATAAAGTTCGTTACATTGTTTAAAATTATACAGCTACTCTTACTGTCAGGACTTTATAATTAATGGTCAGTCAACATCATACCTTGAAGTTCATTCCAAAAACTAGCTAACTGCACAACTAAGTCTAAATGCTTTTCTATAATATTTTTGATAGGCATTGGTTACATGTATCTAGTTATGTTACAAATTACTCCTATGATTCTCAAGAATCTGTAATTAGAACCTTTGTTTAATATTCTGAGTAACTTTGAAATAATAACTATTTCTGACAAACGAACTTTTCTGTTGGCGCGATAGCTGATTAGAAATCTCATATAGCTGCCTGTCATATGTAAAAATGAACAGCATCTGTTGGAGTGTAATGGGTGGCACGGTGGTTAGCACTGCTTCCTCACAGCGCCAGAGACCCGGCTTCAACTTCCGCCTCAGGCGACTGACTGTGTGGAATTTGCACATTCTTCCCGTATCTGCGTGGATTTCCTCCCACAGTCCAAAAACATGCAGGCTCAGTGAAATGACCATGCTAATTTGCCCGTAGTGTTAGGGGCAGGGATAAATGCAGGGGAATGGGTCTGGGTGGGTTACGCTTTGGTGGATTGGTGTGGACTTGTCGGGCCGAAGGTAAGTAAGTAATCTAATCTAAAAAAAACAGACGTCCCTTAACATGTAAGGCCGAATATTAATCCAATGATTTCTGTGAACATTTAAATTAGAAAGGAACAGACATTATCTGTGAGTGTTGGATGGGGAGTCATTAGTTAGTTTGTGTTTGTGTTGACCTGGAATGAGAGAACTATTATTCCTTTTTAATATTGACACCACGAAATAATGGATTAAATTAAAATGTGAATTTGACGATGGTTTGTTACAAAACCTAAACTGAATTACTGTGTAATTTTTGGAATGACAATGTTGATTAGATATTTCTTAATCTGTCAACTGAGAATACAAATTCTGGCATGATGATGTGGAAAGACATTAGACGTTCAGTGAACGTTGATCAGAAATGGTTTGTCATTCAAAATTCTCATATCTTCACGATTTATATACTTGGCTTCTTAGTTTTCCTTCTAGAGAAGTACAATATATAATAAGAACAAATTCTGCATTGTATTTAATTCTTGCAATTTTTCATATCATCAATATTTCGACATTTGAATCAGAATTATAAAGAAAATAAGTCAATAAGGAAGATTTATTTTCATACATACAGTCTATAGTATTTATCAAGGCATTTGATTCAATATTGTCTCTGAATAAACAGATAAATACGTTTAATGGGAATCTGTTGACAATGTAATGAGCCACAATTACAATTTTATCATAATTTTTGGATTGGAAACCTATCAGAAATAGATTCCTATATTCAGGACGTGCTTCATCTCGATACATCTTAGGCGTAGTATCCTCAGTCAGAAGTAATAAGGTATCATCATTGATCTGGGAAAGATGTAGTGTGTAAATTATAATAAGGTGTCTCTTACATATGTTTGGATCTGGTGAGACTGTGATGTTTGCTGTGATTATTCATCCTGAGAACAATAAGGCACGTACAAAATGATTTTCACCGAACAGTAATTAGGTTGTCTTGAAGACCATTACAAGTACTTTGATTTCAATAATATTGAGCTAATTTCCATGATCTGGAAAATGTTTCACAACATTTTTCCAAAATTCTGGATTCTAAGCATTCAATGGGTTTCGTGCAAACACCCTTCACTTGTCGTCATTCTCAAGCGAGGTGTATAACGCTCAGGCACTGGCTGCAAGTCAAGGTGCCAGGAAGTTTGCTTCAACCTCTCCAAAATACAGCTCTCGGGCTTGTTGTAACTGGATCTCCCGAACCTTTGTGACCTCTATGAACTGGCTTTCCACTGTTTTCTGGAGCTTGCTATTTTATCTACTGTTCCCTTTAGTTTGACATTTTTAGCTCTGATTTTCCCAGCTGTAGGAATATTTAGAATGTTCAATTATGGGCGACAGGTCACTTAACCTTAGCAGATAGATAAAATATGGTTCACTTATTATTGTAATAACGAATTTTAGAATGAATCTTTGCATTTTAACAAATAAAATGTTTCAATATTTATCAGCAGTTTACAATGACATTGATTAGATAGTCATTAAGAGAGATCAACTGACAATTGTAATCTATTTGTAGGATTATTGAATTGAAAAAGCATATAGACGTACAGAGATTTTTTTGGAAGGCATTGCTTTTTCATTCAAATATCTTCGCTGTTCAAGAGGTCTATGCAGCTGCTCATTGGTTCTCTTGTACAGATACTAATTTATAATTCATATCGCTTTCATTGCGCCCGGAGTTTTTGAATTTGTATCAGATTAAGAAGTAAACGAGGAGCTACTAAAATGAGGACTTGAGTGAATAGAATGCACAGTAAATTTAAATTACAGAGAAAACAGAGAGTATTTGCTCCAAATAAGCAGACTTTTTTATGTCGAAAGTGTGATGGTGGAAAAGCACCGCAGACCAGGCAGCATCCATGTAGCCAGAGATTCCCGATGAAGGCTTCTGCCTGAAACGTGGTTTCTGCTGCTCCTTAGATGTGGCCTGACATTCCGTGCTATTCCAGCACCACATTATTGACTCTTATCTCCAGCAGGGCTTTCCTCACTTTCTCCAAATATTTGTAATGGACATGAATTTGTAATGGACATGAACATTAGCCTCGGCAGTTGAACAAAACTGTTAGAAACAAAATTCACTTATAAATCAGCCAGACACTAAGACATGGAAACAAAGACAATTTATTATAAACTTGCAAGTCCGGGCACCCCGCTAGCCTGGCAAAAAGTGCAAGTATATCAGTTATGCAATCATTTTTATGCAGTTTGCGTGTTGCAGGCTCACATCCCCTTTCCCTATTCTTACCCTATCATAATTATTTATTTCATTTCATTCCCTTATTTGGCCTTTACTTGTGACTAACCTTAAGATAATTCCTTCACTTGTTTTTCTCTTTCCTTATCTATGTTACCAGGTTGTCCGTGTCCTTGGATGTCTGACTCTAAGTTTTATTGTGAAAATGTACTTACTTCTTCTTTTGTGGTCAGCTAAAACACTCCATAGTTGTTTCCTAGCTTACAACTATTTTCTTTATAACAACTTCTTTAAAAGACCCCCTAAATTCATGAAAGTATTGGCTTTAAGTATACTACATTCTACAAGAATTCCATGACCGTTTGTATAATGTCTCACCGCTCCCCCCATCTACAGAAATTACACTCCACTAGCACTTACAACAATCACATTCCTATGCAGAAAACTACATTTCCTATTTCCCACAAAACCAAATTTAAAACTTTTTTTGCAATATTTGGATTGAAAACTGTTTGTGACTATGCAACACATCAGGACATATGAACATCTCTTCCATTAAAATCCTTAGACATTCATAATAAAGAATAACCGTGGCTTTGGTCAACCAGTATCGTGTGTAATTGCAACAACTTGACAGAGTTGTGTGATTACTCCATATTGATTAATTAAAAATGAAAACAATAATTTTATATGTTCAAAATAGTTTCTCAATTTTTGAAATGCAAATTAAAATGTTTTTGTTCTATGCTTAAATTGGAACAAAATGATGAACTGGTCAGTCAATGAAGGCACCTTCATTCTTTCTGAAAATGTATGACTTTTAAGACGTCACCATTTCTTTTGATTGTTTAATGAAACAAGGGTGATGTCAAACCTTTTGTGTGTACTTCAAAAAGATTCAAGTGAATTTAAATTATTTTGCACATGAAAAATATTTTACTGTTATTGTCATTAGAAACATTGTTAACATTGAAGTGGAATAATCAGAGTAACTATCTGATTGTTCCTGAGATCATTGAAGTGAATTACAATCAAATCAATTGAAAAGTGTTTCCAAGTTTAAAATGAAAAGCAATATTCACGATGATTGAGAGATTATACATCGCACTGTCCTTGCTTTAGTTATTATACGCAACCATAATTCCATGTTCATGCCCCTACGGAATTGAATAAATATTCGATATTAGGTATTAGCAACAAATTAATTAAAAAACTTATATTACTAAATTTAAGAATAATGAGGTATCTCATCTTCCTATTCCACTGAGTAGTGTGCAGAAATGAAGAGAAATATTGCATCGCAAGGTAATTGGTGTTCTCTGAAATTCAATGGTTGAGATGACTGTGATCTTTTACATGAGCAAATGTCAGATATTTAAAAGGATATTGCAAGGGAAATTACTGGTATTTATGTAGGTGTAATGGCCTGTCCAAACAGATTTTTATCTTATAGCATTCACAATAAGAAATATGGAAGATTTTAAATCACATGGTGCTTGTTACGAAGTCTAGGTTAAAGTGTTGTGTAATTACTGTAATTGATCATTGTTTCTAGATTCCTGATAGATAAACAACTTCATATTTTAATGCAATTTGCTCTGATGTCGATTGCATAATCATTAATATTAATTAACTGAAAATTCAAATCTAAAAATTTGCTTTAATAATTAAAAAACACTCCGCATCAATTGAACACAGTTTTTGTTTTGTCGATCATGTCTATTTTATTAATGTTACATTTACCGTGATAAATGCCTGGACATTTATGTCAGAATTAGGAAGAAAAAAATTAGACCGGGAAAGTGAGTATGATTATGAACAAAAGGTCGAGTTAATGACATTTGGTACAGGAAGTCATTTTATACCAAATGACTGATAATTGTGGGATAATTGTTCATTGACAACTAATGTTGGAAGAAAAATAAACTATATCATCATTTCCAAAGCAGTTTTTTTCCTTATCATGAAATTTAAATGCCAGTCATATGATTTGAAAAAAAAGAAACAAGCGTTTGATTTGAGCTGAAGAATCGTTCTTTTTCCCCCAGTGTAGTATTTTCAATAACTTAGTGTTAGGTAAACTAAAGAACAAATGGATGTGTCTACATTGTTTTCTTGCACACAAAAAAGTAAAACAATTTTAACATGAAAATGATGTCCCTCTGAAAGTAATAATTTCACACATAATAAATATTGGTATTGCATTGAAATGTCATCATAGCTGTAGGAGTGTTTTCCGCTGACAAGGAATGAGGACTCGGGAGGCAGGGTGAACTCAGGCACATGGAAGATGCTTACTCATGCAGCAACCAGTAAATGCAGGGATCATCCCCCAGGACAATCTCGGAAGGGAGGTCCATGACACACTGTAATGTGTACAGTAAAAAAACAGTATTTTTATACACTTTCTGTATTACAATGGCCACATGGTTACAGTATTTGCCTCCTTATACAGACACCCAATCCTGTAGAACACCTAATCTCAGATGGACATCGTTATGGATCGCCCCAGCTTTCTATTGTCTCATGGTGTTTAACCGGTGTTATAATCTCCAGGTATTGGGATCTCTCTATGTATCTTATTTCTTCAGATTACAATGGTAATTGCTGCACTCCTTCTGGCCTCTCACTGTGCCTTATCTACGATTCTCAAGAATATGTAATTAGACGTTTTTTTAAAAAAAATGTTCTGAGCAACACTAAAATATTAACTATATCTGACAAATAAATGCTATCTGTTGCACTGATAGCTGCTTAGGGGGTTAACTGGGCTGTATCCGGCAGCTGGTGTTTACTCATTCACTGGGACAATTATTTTTTCATAAATTAAGGTCAGGGTTGGTCGTTTTTTCTGTATCTGGCATGTTCTTATCGCTGTCTGGAATGTAACTGTCTGGAATGGCATACCTATGGACTTGGAGTAGGATTTTACAAAATGTTATTTTTAAATGAAGACTGGAACAGTCTTTTCGTCTTGTTTATCTCTCCGCCACCATCTTGTGTTTTAATTCAAAGGCAGGTTG
>NC_057717.1:5591476-5606476 GCF_004010195.1 Chiloscyllium plagiosum | reverse complement strand
CCGTGTGTGTGTCTTATGTGTCTCTGTGTGGGGCAGGTCTGGCAGTCTTTGTGGTGCTTAAAGTGATGCAATCCCACACTCTGCTGACCTCCACACGCCACTGCACAGGAATTGACAAAGGGCGAAAACCAACAGGGATCCATTGAGAGAGGGGGAGGGAGAGGGCAGCTGCTCACAGAACCATCCAAACTGATGTCTTATTCATGCACTGATCTAAATGTCCTTTGAACGTTGTAACTGTCCCTGCTTTCACCACTTCCTCTGGAAGTTCATTCCACATGCAAACCAGGTTCTGTCTAAAATATTTTCCTCTCGTGACTTCTGTAATTCTTTTTTTCCTCGCACCTTAAAGTATCCCTCAGTTTTGAATACCCAACTCTAGGGAAAAGACATCAGCCCTTCAGCTTATCTGTACTCCTCATGATTTTATAAATCTCTGCAAAGTTACCCCTTAACCTCATACTCTCCAGTGAAAAATGTCCCAGCCTACCAGCCTCTCCTTATAGCTCACTCCCTCCATTCCCAGCAACATCCAGGTTAATCTCTTCTGAAGCCTCTCCAGCTTAATTATATCAAGGTCAGTAATATTAAAATGAATAGTCAAGTCATTTTCTAAGGGTACGGGGAGTCCACAACTAGAGGACATAAGTTTGCGATGAGAGGGGAACATTTAAAAGTGACCTAAGGGGCAGCTTTTTGACCCAGACAGTGGTGCAGCTATGGAATGAGCGGGCAGGATGACCAGACTGGACAGAGTATTCCAGAAGTGGTCTCACAAATGTCCTGTACAACCACAACATGACATCTCAATTCCGATACTCAAAGGTCTGACCTATGAAGACAAGTGTGTTAAACACCTTCTTAACCACACTATCTGTATGAGATGCAAATTACAAAGAATTATACCTGACGGACTAGGTCTCTGTCCTACAAAATTGCCAAAGACCCTACTTTTAATTGTATAGATCCAACTCTTGTTTGATTTACCAAATCCAATACCTCGCATTAATCCAAGCTAAACTCCATCTGCCACCCCTCAGCCCATTGAGTGATATTACTGCCACCTCCCCCTCCCACTTCAATTTTAAAATGCAGCATCCCTCTCCAGGAGGCCTGCACACTCCGGCCTTGATTTGCACAAAGACCCTGAGCTTGGTTTGCCTTGTGTGGTTAGGGGGAGAAGGGGCAGCTTGCAGACACAGTCAGGGAGGAGGAGAGGCTGGATATTAAACAGTGGCGTGGTGTCATTTCATTGTTTTAGGAAGAGGGCAGTCGCACGTTAGAGCTGGGTTAGAGTGGTCGGTGTTTTGGGACCTGAATTTTAGCTCTTCCTTCGTCTCTGGTGTTCAGTAATAAATATCTATTTGAGACCCTTCATTGGGCAGAGTGTGCCTGCAGGATTTATTTCCCTAATATTGCAGTCTACAGAAAATAGCGATTAAAGATGTTCATAGTTAATTTCGATAGCATAGTACGTGCCCTCAATATCCTATAGTTGAGACAAATATCTTGTATTTGTTTAGCAATACAAAATGTCGTTTGTAGTTCAGTGATGGTAACCTGATTATCATAAATCCACACCGAGCTGAAAACGGGCACTAAAATATGGCCCAAAATCTGGGTATTGTCGTGTAGTGGGTCGTGTCTCTGCCTCTGAGCCAGAAATTTGGAATTGATTCCAATTCCTGAACTTGTGTGGTAGTGTTCCTAGCTATGGACTAGAAGGCCTGGATTCAAGTCCTGCCTGTTGCAGAGGTATGTCGCAGCATATCAGAACAGGCTGAGGAACAAACATACAGGAGAATACTGGCACAGCTTTATTGGTATTGCTGAGTGATGCTCGTGCCCCTATCTCCGGGCACAAAGGTCTAGGTGTAAAGCTCACAGATGTACCTCGTGATATATCTAAACAAACTGATTACAATGGATTTAAAATTGTGACATGATGGAGAAAGAAGAGGTGTCACTATTGCATTTCAGAATTTAGGCCCGGGATGACTGAAAGTATAGCTCATCGTGTTGATTGGAGTTACATTTCGCAGCAGTAAAGGTTTATAAAATCAGAATGGTTATGGATAGGGTGAGTCGTCCGGGTTTTTCCCCAGGTTAGGGGCGTCCAAATCTAGAGGGCATTGGTTGAAACTGAGGGGGGAAAGGTTTTGGACAATCTCGCAATTTTTCCTTTGGTCATGAGTTACAATAATATCTGGGCAAAGTTCTCTCAACTTAAAATTGCAGAGATTTTGTTTATCGGTGTATGTTTGCGTGTGTGTGTGTGTGTGTGTGTGTGTGTGTGTGTCTGTCTGTCTGTCTGTCTGTCTGTCTGGGGTGGGGGTTATAAGTGAGAGAAAGTATGTATGTGTGTGTGTAGTGAGTGCAGAGTGTCTTAAGTCTGTGAGCATTTAACATTTGTTGTGAGCAGTGGAGGAGTGGGACGAGAAACGGAAACAGTGACCCAAAAAGCCGGGGAACGATAGATCGCTGAGCCTGATGTCAGTGGTGGGTAAGTTGTTGAAGGGGTTTCTGAGGGTCAGGATTTACATACATATGGGAAGGCAAGTGCTGATCGGAGTAGACAACGTGGCTTTCTGCATGGGAAATAATGTCTCATTAATTTGGTTGAGTTTTATGAAAAAGTGACAAAGAAGATTGATGAAGGCAGTTTGGTAGACATTGTCTATATGGACTTCCGCAAGGTGTCCTTTTAAAGAACAAAGAGCAAAGAAAATTTACAGCCCAGGACCAGGCCCTTCAGCTCTCCAAGCCTGAACCGATCCAACTGTACTGTCTAAATCTGTCAGTCAATTCCTAAGCATCTTTATCCCTCTGCTCCCCACCTACTCATGCATCTGTTCAGACACATCTTTAATGAATCTGCCATGCCTGCCTCTACCACCTCTGCTAGCAACGCGTTCCAATCACCCACCACCCTCTGTGTGAAGTACCTACCGCGTATATCCCCTTTAAACGTTCCACCTCTCACTTTGAAAGCAGGACTTCTCATTATTGAATCCTTCACTCTGGGAAAACGCTTGTCTCTATCCACCCAATCTATACTCTTCATGATTTTGTAAACCTCAATCAAGTCCCTTTTTTTCTAGTGAAAGTAAACCTAACCGACTCAGGCTCTCTTCATAGACAGTATTTCATTCTGATTGGTAGACAGATTAGCAAGTTTCAGTCACATGGGATACAGGAGAAGCTCGTCACAATTGGCTTGAAGGAAGAGGGATATTTTTCACACTGGAAGCTTATGAGCAGCAGTGTGCTGTAAGAATCAGTACTGAGTTCACTGCATTTCATCATTTATGTAAAGGATTTCGATGTGAATATTGGGGCCATAGATAGTAAGTTTACAGACGACATCAGAAAGGTAGTAGATTATCTCAGAGAACAACGAGACCACAATTAGATGGGACAAAGGGGCAAGGAGTGACAGATGAAGTTTAACTTAGATAAATACGAGGTTTTGCAGTTTGGGTAGGCAAATCAGGGCAGACATTATACACTTAATGGTAAGGTCCTGGGGAATGTTGTGGAACAAAGGGACGTAGGACTGCAGATACATTGTTTCTTGAAAGTGGAGTCGCAGGTAGACAGAGTGGGAGAGAACACATTTGGCACTTTTGCCTTAATCAGTCAAATCATTGAGTACAGGAGTTGTGGTGGCATGTTGCATCTGTACAGGATGTTGGTAAGGCCACTTTAAGAATCCTGTATACGACTCGGTTTTCTGCAGAAATGTCTTACACACAGATATTCCAGGACTGGTAGTTTGAGCTTTAGGGAGAGGTTAATTAGGTTGAGGCGTTTTCCCCTGAAGTCTCAGAGGTTGAGGGATGACCTTATAGAGGTTTATAAAACAGCATGGATATTCTGAACAGCCATGCTCTGCTCCCCAGGATAGGGGAGTCCAGAACAAGAGGGCATAGGCTGAATGCGGGAGGGCGAATGATTTAGATTGGACCTGAAGATAAATGTTTCACACAGAGAGTGGTGTGTCTACAGAAAGTGCGTCAGAGGAAGTGCTGAAGGCGGTTACATCGCACATTTAAAAAGTATCTAAAAGAGGAGGGGTATTGGCCAAATTCTGGCAGATGGGTCTGGATCAGATTTGATATCTGATCGGAGTGAACAGATTGGACTAATGGGTCTGTTTCCATTCTGCATGACTCTCTGATTCTATAAGAAGGATGACGAATAATTCTGAAAGGACCTTTCAAATGGGAATTCTCTTCAGTGGAAGTTTATCGTGCCTCTGTGTTCACATTGATTGAAAGCTGCACTAGTTAAATATTTGACAGAGAAGTGAGTCATGCAAAATGGGATGCAGACAGGAAAGTGGGGCTGAGACCACAACCTGATCAGCCACAATCTTAGTGCCTGGTAGAGAAGGCTCAAAGCATCTAATGACCCACTCCTGCGCCACCGCCCCATATTTCTGTGTTCCATTCAGCCCCTCAAACCTGCTAGTCAGCAACAGTCGGAGGACAATTACTCCTATAACCTGGTGCACAAAAACAGAAGAGACTGTCCCACACGCTTTGACGTGATTTGGGAAATGTAATTGGAAAACCCAGGCTGGGTATGAAAGAGGCCCCTCATCTCTCTTCAGAGAGCTTCCCCTCTCTGCAACTTTTCCTTCATTTGTTGATCATACTGTAGACCCAGATTCACTGTGAATACAGCCCATATACCTCACCTAGAGATGTCTCACAAAATCATCTGTTCTTCCTGACTTCAATATTCAATAACATAACTTTCCAATAACAGAAATTAACTTTCCAATAACAGAATGTGAGAACATCAGAAGCAGGAGCATGTCGTTCACTCCCCAAGCCTGCCTTGCCCTTCACTAAGATCATGACTGATCTGCTCTTGGTCTCAAATCCTCTTTCATACCCAATTCTTCATAGCCCTTACCTCTCTGACAGATCAATATCAATCTACCTCCTTTTCAAATACTTTCAGTTATCTAGCTCCCCCAACACTCTTGAGAACAGATATCCTGACATTCTAGACTACCTGTTTGAAGAAAACACTTGCTGCGCCTATATCATGGCCTATTGATATAAACTAAAGAGGTTGACTCAAGGGTTCAGGTAAAAATGACTGGCCATGATATCAAGGCAATGGTTGCCTTCTGTTGACATCAAGGAGCTGAAAAAAACTGGACTTAATGGGAATCAGAGTAAACTCTCCAGTGTTTGGAATCAAACATGGCACAAAGGAAGATGTTCATCATCTCAGTCCTGGGTCAGCTCTGTGGGAGATCTTCAGGGTAGCTTCCTTTTCACAAATATCTTCAGCTGCTTCAGCAATGTCTCCCCGTCCCCACCCTCCCCACTATAAGATCAGAAGTGGGGATGGTCACTGAATATTCTACAATGTTCAGAACTTGTCCCCGTCAGATCCTGAACTGGTCTGTGTTCATGTGCCTCAAGACCCGGACTCCATTGAGGCGCGTGCTGTTAAAGGGTCCGTAGCATTCACATAAAAGCACTGCCTGACACTGCACATAGACACAATAAAATAAGAGTTCATTCAGTTCCTCACGCTAGTTTCACAGGAATAAAAGGAAGTCATTCAGCCCATTGATATTATTGGAGAAGAACAGGGACAGCCCTTTCAGTGCCTCCAGCCTATTACTCAGGAAGAGAGGAAGTCTAGTGTGATGGACCGCACCAGAGCCCCTCGAAAATTTTTGAAGGCAGTAGCCGAGACTCTAATGCTTTCTTATTTTAAAGGAAACTGTCTGTTCCAGAACAATGTGACTGGTCAAACTACTCGGTGTGAAGCAAAACACCAGCTACTTAAACACAAAAGATAAAATGAAACCAAAGAAAGGAGAATTTAGAATGATGTAATTCTATTGGACAAATTAACAGAATAATAGATCTAGGAACGATTACTAATGAACTGTCACTATATAGGGAAATCCCCTAAACATAGCCCTTGGCAAAAAGAAATATTCAGACACAGATTGTCACAAATATTTCCACAATCCAGGAACTAAAAACATTATTAAGAGAAAATTCAGAGAGAGTTGCGGCCAGGAGACATTCACTGACGCTTCCAACTCTGTGGAGACCCCAATAGTTTCTGATGTTACTGAGAAACCAAAACCCAGAGATCCTAATCTGTGAGAGCTGGCCACACCCATTCAGGCTGCATTAAAATAAACCCAAGGCCTCCCTCAAGTGGTCTAAACTAGTCAGCTTGGTAACGATTATTCAATCTCTCTCTGCAAAGAAACAAGGACAAAATAACCTCTTAAAGCTGCAGCATCATCATCACAATAGTCAGGACATCGAGCTGTCAAACAGGAACCAGGGATAACCCAATCAGACCCTTGGCCATGTCCAATCGGACGAGGAAGAAGTCATTCAGTCCCCTCAGTCACTTACACGGCAACACGATGAGGCCATTCAGCCCCTTGCGTCACTCCCACAGGAACAAGGGGAGGCCATTCACCCCCTTAAGCCACTAAGGCAGGAACAGTACGAGGTCATTCCCACCTCAACGAATTACACAGGGATAGAATGAGGTTGTTGATGCTGATTCCTGATGAACTGCTTATGCCCGAAACGTCGATTCTCCTGATTCTCGGATGCTGCCTGACCTGCTTGTTTTTCCAGCGATCGACTCTCTACTCTGATGTCCAGCATCGGTAGTCTTCACTATCTCCTAATTGATGCTCTAACATGATGACCAAGTGGAGCAGAGGCTGCACAGACAGACTGCTCCACGTTGTTCCTCGTGGCTCCGTTGCTTATGATACACACGTGGGACTTTAACCTGGTTTTGTAGTGGTGAAGAGGGAAGCCCTATGTCTTGTATGAAGACTCAAGAAGGCATCTTTCATCTCCGAGAAGACAGCCTGGTGTTCTCTATGTAGGACGGGAGCTGGCAGGAATGACTACCTGTTTCAGATGGAAGGTACTGTGGCTGCTGTTGGGGATTGTGAGCAAACTGACGTTCAGTACGGGTTCACACACCGACTGCCCAATAATGTGGGGAGAGTTAATTAAGGCACATAAACTATTAGGAAAGCCATGTTAGGCTGATGAACGGTCTCTCTAAGTTCAAGTAATGCTGATCTTGTTCATATTGATCTTGTCTAGTGCACGTCCTGTGCAGTGTAACCTGTATGCCTTACTCTGTCCCAGTCTATTTCTAACCTATGATCTGCCTGGCCATCCTTACTATGATCTGCCTCCACTGCTCATAAATAAAGTGTTTCCCTGTACTGAGGTACACATGGCAATAAATGAAAACAATCAATCCTGGTTAGAGTATGGAATTTCTAACCCTATCAATGTCTCTTTTGGAAAGACGTGATCGCTGCCACTCCTCGTGTTTCAGCATCACCATTTCTTCATCTCTCACAGCTCGACAGATTAAACACGCACCTTCTTTAATCTATCCTCATTTTACCAGCATCCGTGCCTGCATTAAGGAGGTCGTTCCTTAGAAAGGAGATCAAATCCGTAAAGAGTCCTCCGAATGTTCTCTCCACAAGGCTCTACAACTAAAGGAAGTTGGGTTTAATTATGTACTCGAATTATCTTACAATGAAGGACAGCATACCATTGTCTGCACCCATTACTTTCACAGGGTTTGATTCAGACCGTGCAGCATAGTCTTGTGAGTGGGAGATCGTGCTTCCCAAATTTGTTAGAGTTCTTTGATGAAGTGACCAAGAATGTTGACGAGGGCAGAGCGGTAAACGTAGTCTCTATGGATTTCAGTAAGGCATTTGATAAGGTTCCACATGGCAGGCTGCTCTGGAAGGTAACACCACTTAGAATGCTGGGGGAACTGGTCAATTGGATACACAGTTGGGTTGATGGTAGGAAGCAAAGGGTTTAGTGGAAGGATGCTTGCCAGACTGGAGCATGGGTCCATTGCTGTTTGTTGTCTATGATTTAGTTGAGAATATATATGGTACGATTAGTAAGTTTGCAGATGACACTGAAGTAATTGGGACCGTGATCAGTGAGGAAGTTATCAGAAATTGCCGCAGGACCAGAAGCAGGTGGGGAAGTGGGCCGGGAAATGGCAATGGAATTTAATATAAATGCGTGAAGTCTTGCATTTTGGAAACTCAAATCAAGGTAGGAGTTTCATGGTGAATGGGAGGGTTTTAACGTTGGCAGTGGGCAGAAGCACCTTGGTGTTCACGTGCATGGTTCTCTAAGAGTGGGGTCATAGTTAGACAGGGCAGTGAAGAAGGTATTTGGCACACTGGCCTTCATCAGGCAGAATATTGAGTATAGAAGTTGGGAATTTATGTTGCAGTTTCACAGGACTTTGTTAAGGCCGCACTTGGAGTATTGTGTTCAGTTTTGACACGTTGTTATAGGGAGGATGTTATTAAATTAGAAAGAGCACAGAAGAAATTTACAAGGACGTTGCCAGGACCCAATGGTCTGAGTTATAGGGAGAGGTTGGACATTTTCTTTAGAGTGTAGGAGACTGAGTGGGGACTTATAGAGCTGTATAAGATCATGTGGGGTATGGATAGGGTGAATGCTCTCAATCTTTTTCCAAGGTGTAGAGAATCGAGGACCAGACGGGATCAGTTTAAGGTTAGAGGGGAAGGAATAAAACGGAAACTGAGGGGGGCATTTCTTTACACAGAGGCAAGGGATGTGGATGAGCTGCCAGCAGATGTGGTTGAGGAGGATACTTTAACAACATTTCAAACGTATTTGGATAAATATGTGGATAGGAAAGGACTAGAAGGATATGGGACAACTGCAGGGAAATGGGGTTAGCGTGGATGGGCATTTACAAGGTGGAGTCTAACCTCTCTGTTAATTAAAACCAAACACCCAGAAAACCTCGCCTCCCCTTGTAATCTGTTAAAATATGGGTGACACAGATCTCCTACATTCCACTATTTAAACAAAAATAACAAGTTAATTTCTAAACTTTAATAGTGAACACTAAACAACGACTATTCACAAATACAAGCCCCTCGTTTCTTGACTCAAATTCTGTAAAAATATGTTGTTCCAACAACCCACATATTAAAACATTACAATCTCAAGACCACGCAGTCCCCATCTTCCCCGTTGTGTTCACTCTTCCAGCTGCTGATCTCACTGGGTCATGTTTTATTTACTGCAAGTAGGTTTGATATGAACATATATCTTTGATAGATAGTGTTTGAGATGGCCAGTTAGCACTCCTGCTCTACAGCAGTTATTCTGCTGTTGGGTGGCAGTGGCTCTCCCTCTAGTGTTCAAAATGCTGGGTTCATATACTTTCCATGATACAACACTTCTCATAATTTGATTGCTTTACAGGTGTCCAAACAATAATATTCAAATTCCGTTGGCTTCTGGTCCCTGAGAGTTATTTAAACTCCTTGATTGCATTTGAATGTTTGTCAAAACAGCAACCAAAACCCAGCTAAGTGTTACATTTGGAACAGTCTGACCTTTAGCTGGCATCTGTGGCTGTACTTTCTATTCAGCAAAACCCATTCTGTCTTAAAGTGACCAGACATGCTTTCGGCTTCATGACATCTCCCCCCTTCAGGAAAACACATTTGAACCATCAGAATGAAAAGATGGCTTCATATCTTTTCCTCTAATTCTTAATCCCATATTTATGAAATACAAAAGTATTAATCTCAGTTATACCATTCATATTAATTCTCCACACATATATAACACTGGAATAAGTCAAATTTTATCTAAACTTCTTCCTTTAAAATCACGATAACACATCTGCTATAACATTTTTACTAATCAGCATATCCATTTTGTGATTTTAAAGTCGGTAACATAAGGCTCCAATGAAACAGTCTAATATTTTGGTCTTTAAATTTCCAAAGAAATGTGAGAGGATTGTCATTGTTGCCCACAACCGTCTCTGACAATTTATTCGTCATGTAAACATTACAATACTGTCAGGCCAGTACAAAACTCAATCATTCTTTTTCAATAATGAGATGTTGTATTTATTTCTGGTGGATCTTGAGCTTTTTCGTCAATTAGCCAATTGTCCATTCAATTCCATCATCATCTTTCTGCATCAATACATTTCCGACCCCTATGTTCATAACATCAGACAAAATTTTCAAAGGGTTTCAAAATATATGGTTCAGATAAAACTGGTGCGGTGATTAAACATGCTTTAAAATTCTCAAATGCCTCCTGGCATTGTTCTGTCCACCACAATTCTGCATTCTTCTTTAATAAATCCCGCAGTGGTGCCAATATGCTGCTGAAGTTTGCAACAAACCTCCGATAGAATCCATTCAGTTCCAAAAATCAATGCACCTCTTTGAGAATGGTCGTTGAAATTCCTCAAAGCCCTTCATCTTTGTGTTCCATGTGGTCAACCTTCCATGTCCAGTGTAATTTCTCAAGAAGTCTCCTCTGACTTCGCGAATTCTAATTTCTTTAAGTTTATTACCAAGTTTGCTTCGTGTAATCGTTCAACATGCTCTGCCAACTGTAAATGTGAGCTTTAAATCACTTGCTAAAGATCGTTACATCATACAGACAAACTGCACAATTTGTTCATCTGGCCACAACTCTGTTCCTGAGTCTTAAATGTGGCTGGTGCATTATTCATCCATATGAAATACTCGATAAAGTTTTTTGTCATCTCCAGTATCTTTACTAGAGAGTTTAACTGACTCCACTTTTTTCTTAATTTGAAATGGGCAACTAAACCTGGCTTTGAAGGAATTTCTTACCACTGGTGGCAATACTAATATGTCATCACCATGGGAAATCTTCAAAGTTTCAGAGTTTTTATCTGCCACCTGCTTCACTCTTTGGTGCGGTCTTCAGATACTATTCAGCTAACTCACCTATTACATCTACATTCTCCTTCACCTCACACACATAATCCGAGTGTGAGATTTCCAGCTTTGGTCCTGTAAATTTATATTTAATTTATTTCAAAGGACCTCTCACTTCGTGTACGAATATTATCTCAAAGGAAGTAAACTGAGTAGATTTATTTGGGGCATCTCTAATGGCAAACAATATAATGTGCCATCTTTATTCCAATCATTCGGGTAATCCTGACAGTACGCTGTTAACATGGTCTTCAGCGTCTGATGCTAACTTTACAAGCCTCTCTGTGAGTCAGGATGGGACGCACTTGATTTGTAATGCTGTATGCTGAAGAAATCCATAACTTTCTTAAACAGCTGAGCGGAAAAATGAGACCCTTGGTCTGAGTGAAAGCTACCAACCCCTCCACCTCTTGTTTTATCTTAGCATTCCGTAATGGAATTGCCTCTGGAAATCTGGTAGACACATCCATTATGCTCAGCAAATATTGGTTTCCACTTCTATTTTAGAAACGGGAGCTCTACAATTAATCATAACCCACGTGAAGTGTTCTTTGAATGCAGGAATTGGCAACAAAGGTGCTGGTTTTATTACTGCCTGTTACTTAACTACCATTTGGCATGTATGTCATGTACAAAAAAATAACTACGTTCTTGTGCATTCCAGGGCACTAGAAATGCTTCTGTACTCTAGCCTGAGACTTCTGTGCACCTAGCTGACCGCCTGCAATTAGTTTATGTGCTACCCATAACACTGTATGCTACCGGTAATACAATCTGGTGCGCTTCGGCCCATTTCTCTTCTGCAGTAAGCTATCGGGGTCTTCATTTTAATTTTAGGATTCTATATTTAAGTTAATAACGTTCGACAATATATTCAGATTCCTTTTCTGTGTGTGTGCATGTGTTTGTGTGGGTGTATGTGTGTGTGTGTATGTGTGTGTGTGTATATCTGTTGTAATTCCATTAGTTTTTCTGGACTAAACACCTCTGCCCGATCCTCTGCCTGTTCAGGTTTTTTCCGCACCGTTACATCAAACAGGGTGTCAGTTCACTGAGCATCAACTCATTTGTCTTTTTCGTTCGTTTTTCCTTCCTGCTGAAACTTATGACAGTGGGATCTTGTTACTATACAATGTGGAAAAATTCCTGGGTAATTTACTTTTAATTCACCAATTCCCTCGTCTTCCTTTGGCTTCTCCACCACAAGGGGTGTCTATCCCACCTCGCCTCCTGCTGAATCGTTCCCAAAAGTCCCCCCACCACATTCCTGATGATGGTTTCTGCCTGATATTCGATTTACCTGCTGTTCGGATGCTGCCTGATCTGTTGTGCTTTTCCAGCGCCTCACTTCTCAACTATTAGAGACTGAGCAGATCCCATTTCTCACAAAATTATAACTTCCTGTCCTTCTCCCCCTGTTCTTTCTGAGTAAACTTTATCTGCAGAGGCTAATTCTTTAGAGAGATCAGGCACTGCCTCCATACCCAGCCCGTGCCTAGGCTGTGCAATTTCCTGCAGCTCCTCAGCTCCACTTGGGGTCTCCTTTACCAGTTTCACTAATGCCACTGGGCTTAGCCTATTCTACCACATTTTCCCCAAAGTGTCTTCCTTCAACGGCCAGCACGGTGTGTCCCAGCTTACTGCAGTGAAAACAACTTTTTCCTTGTGCTCTTCTTAAACCACCAGCAATATAATATCATGTGTCCCACTCCATTATGTGTCCCACCTGAGGCCTCTCACCACCTTTCCACCCCCATGGACTTCTTTTTCCACCTGTTGTAAACTATTGTGCACCGCTGTTCGCTTTGTAATGTGTGATCTTCCCTTCTCCCAATTTCTATCCCTCATAGGATGAAAATCCTGCCAGAAGCTAAATATCATCACATGCCACAATGCATATTTACCTGCCATTTCCGCCGCACTTCTCATTTCTTGAACTTTCTGTACATTCACATGAATTCTTACTATCTCTGAAAGTTAGTCTTTTAACTTCTCCAGCAGATTAATCTCCCATCAATCCTCACAGGTCTTATCCATTTTTAAGGCCAGCAACCACCTATCAAAATGACTGTGGTTAATTCTTTCAAACTCAATATAAGTCTGACCTGGTTCCGTCTCTACTTTTCTGAACTTCTGTCTATATGCTTCTAGTACCAATTCATTACCAATTAAATAGCCAATTTGACATCTTCATAATCTCTTGACCCCTTATCTGACAGCGCTGCACATACCTCACCATCTGTGCCCACCAGCTTAGTCGGAACTAGCACTACCCACAAGTTCACTGGACACATCATCTGCATATCCATTGTTTCAAATGAAATAAAAAAAGGTTTTGACATTTTTCTCACTGAAATATGGCAAGTTACTAACATAGCTATCTCCATTCCTATGTTCTCCCTTCATCTCCATCCTGTTAATTTAACTTTCTTGTCTAATTCCCAACTTCTGAATTTCAAATCCCCTCTCTCTTTCTTGTTCCTTTCTTTCTCTTTATTCTCTCTTTGTTTCCGTCCCTTTATTTATCTTCTAACTCCAGGTGCCACATTTGAAATTTAAGTTTTTTTTCTAACTCTACTGCAGTTGCCTCGCTCTCTGATACGTCAAACTGCCTGACCAACTCCATTACAATTTAAACTTCTCTTTTCTCCCTGGTTAAACAGATTTCCAATCTATTTGCTAATTCTAAAAAAATGCCCTCCTTCTGTCTTTCTAAACTTCCTAGGAAATTTGGGAACCGCTTTAATAATGGTAAAAGCCATTTCCCTCACTTTTAATTTAACCAACCACAAGTAACAAAATTAAACGAATTTTCCCACTGGTTTTATTTGAAGATCAAAGTCACTAATTGCAATGAGTTGGAATCTGCTGGGACCTTTTATATCTCAAATCTGTTCAAGTCTGTCCAAATCCCATACGGCAAGGCCCCAAACTGTTATGGCATCAATGTCGAACCCCTCTTTTATTTATAACCATGCAGCCAGAAAAGCTCACCTCACATCATAATCTGTCAAAACGTGAGCGATAGAGAACTGCTAAATTCCACTAATAAACAAAAAATGACAATTTATATGTATGCAAGTTAGCTCACTGAACTTGAAAGTTTGTTTTCAGAAGTTTCGTCACCATGACTAGGTGACATCATCAGTGAGAGTATCTGCTGAAGCTCTGGTGATATGTCCAGCCTCTCTATTTATAGATTTCGGTTTCTTAAAGTGGGTGATTCATATCCGGTTATTTTAACAAGAGAATGTAGACAGGATCTAAATTGATGCGTTTATTGATGGTCTTCTGGTTAGTATGCCATTCCTCAAAGAAGCTACTTACGTGTCTTAGCATGTGTGTGTGCTTTGTCACAGTCAAAGTGGTGCCCTTCTTTGTCTGTGTATATGGAACATAGTGATAATGCGCCATGTCTCTTGGTGGCTAGTTGGTGTTCATGTATCCTCTTGGAAAAGTGATTTTATATACACTGTTTATTCAATGTGTGCGTGCAGATGCGTAGCATTTTCACATGTGTGCAACACATTGTAAATGAAAAGCAGAGACACAGTTAACGAAAAATGATGCATATGATGCATAAAATTGATAAAACATTAAAACATGATTTTATCCTCTCAACGTGCCCTCCTTTTCTGGGATTACCAACTCTATTCTATCATTCTTACCAGGATGTGTGCTCCAAATTCTTGATTCTCGGGTCCCAACTTATTACAGTTAATCTCCTTCCTACCGGGACTTCAATATGTTGGCCTGCTGGGGTCTTTCCAAAGCTAGTGTCTGTCATATTATTGGAGATAAATATTCTGACATCATTCTCAGCATTTGAACATATTGCTCTGTTGTACATGCACTGTACAAACGACCACAGCACACAGGAATTGCCAAAACATTGGAGGATGTTCATTTACTTCTTTCGATAATGTAGTTTTCTCATTTTCCACATCTCCATATCTATATCCTCTCTCTCGTGCTCCCTTTGTATCTCGTTAAGAAATCCACCAATTATTCTTCGTGTCCCATCTCTCAAAACTCCTTCTTTCAGTTTATATCTAACGCTCTCTTCAAGATGTAATCTGGTTATGATTAAGCAATGTAACTACAAAGACATGCGGGCGTTGCTGGCCAGAGTTAATTGGAAGGGGAGCTGAGCAGGAAAGAGCATGGAGCAGCAA
>NC_057717.1:5580899-5590976 GCF_004010195.1 Chiloscyllium plagiosum | reverse complement strand
CTGTCCTACAACACTGCCAAAGACCCTACTTTTAATTGTATACATTCTACTCTTGTTTGATTTACCAAATCCAATACCTCGCATTAATCCAAACTAAACTCCATCTGCCACCCCTCAGCCCATTGTGTGATATTACTGCCACCTCACCCTCCCACTTCAATTTTAAAATGCCCATCCCTCTCCAGGAGGCCTGCACACTCCGGCCTTGATTTTCACAAAGACCCTGAGCTTGGTTTGCTTTGTGTGGTTAGGGGGAGGAGGGGCAGCTTGCAGACACAGTCAGGGAGGAGGAGAGGCTGGATAGTAAACAGTGGCCTGGTGTCATTTCATTGTTTTAGGAAGAGGGCAGTCGCACGTTAGACGTGGGTTAGAGTGATTGGTGTTTTGGGACCAGAAATTTAGCTCTTCCTTCGTCTCTGGTGTTCAGTAATAAATATCTATTTGAGACCCTTCATTGGGCTGAGTGTGCCTGCAGGATTTCTTTCTCTAATATTGCAGGCTACAGAAATAGCGATTAAATATGTTCATAGTTAATTTCGATAGCATAGTACGTGCCCTCAATATCCTATAGTTGAGACAAATATCTTGCATTTGTTTAGCAATACAAAATGTTGTTTGTAGTTCAGTGATGGTAACCTGATTATCATAAATCCACACCGAGCTGAAAGCGGGCACTAAAATATGGGCCAAAATCTGGGTATTGTCGTGTGGTGGGTCGTGTCCCTGCCTCTGAGCCAGAAATTTGGATTTGATTCCAATTCCTGAACTTGTGTGGTAGTGTTCCTAGCTATGGACTAGCAGGACTGGATTCAAGTCCTGTCTGTTGCAGAGTTATGTCGCAGCATATCAGAACAGGCTGATGAACAAACATATAGGAGAATACTGGCACAGCTTTATGGGTATTGCTGAGTGATGCTAGTGTCCCTACCTCCGGGCACAAAGGTCTAGGTGTAAAGCTCACAAATGTACCTCGTGATATATCTAAACGAACTGATTACAATGGATTTAAAATTGTGACTTGATTGAGAAAGAAGAGGTGTCACTATTGCATTTCAGAATTTAGGCCCAGGGTGACTGAAAGTACAGCTATTCGTGTTGATTGGAGTTACATTTCGCAGCAGTAAAGGTTTATAAAATCAGAATGGTTATGGATAGCGTGAGTCGTCCGGGTTTTTCCCCAGGTTAGGGTCGTCCAAAACTAGAGGGCATTGGTTGAAACTTAGGGGGGAAAGGTTTTGATGAGGCCTAAAGGGAACCTTTTCACACAGAGGGTGGTGTGCGTATGGAATGAGCTGCCAGAGGAAGTGGTGGAGGCTGGTACAACTACAGCATGTAAAAGGCATCTGGATGCTGACAGGCCTGTCGAGCCTTTCCAGCAATTTCTGTATTTCTTTAAAAAATGCATTGAGTTTAACACAGGTATTCTGAATAACTTAAACATTTTATGTTTTAATGACGCAGGGCCATGCAAACATATTTCAAATCGACCGAGACCATTTTCTGCTAATGGTATGGCTCTGTGTATGATAGCAGCAATGATGCACCTACATGGAACAGGGTATGTGATGGAGACATAGTTTGGACAATGTACAAGGAGAGCGCTCATGGTCCAGTTTGTCGAGAGGATGACATTACTGTGTGATTCAGCTTAGAGAGGGAGAAAACGTAATCTGCCCGAGAAGGAACGGCCTCTTGCACTCTCTCTCCTTTATTGTTCCTCATCACAGCAATGTGTGTACGCTAAAAAAAATCTCTACAGTCATCGTTACCTCGTTACCGTTCTTATTTTTATGGAATTCTTGCAGTTTGAGAACAGATCCTTCGGCCCAACAAGTCCATACCAACCTCCCAACCCATTCCCCTATATTTACCTCTAACTAATGAACCTAACCTAGAAATCCCTGAACACAACAAACAATTTAGCATGACCACTCCACCGAACCTACACGGTTTGAGCTGTGGGAGGAAACGAGATCACCCATTAGAAGCTCACACAGACAAGTGGAGAATGTGCAAACTCCACACAGACAGTCACCCAAGGCTGGAATGTAACCCAAGTCCTTGGTGCTGTGATGCAGCAGTGCTAACCACCGTGCTACCCTTTGGGAGATCCCTGACCAGAATTCACTGGAATATCCTCACTGCCTAAAGCAAAGGGAATTCAGCCTAATCCAACTCTGCCAGGATGAAATCCCAATGCTAGCAGCTGTGTGAATACAATATCCTCAGAAGCAGAATAACGTTTTGGACAATCTCGCAATTTTTCCTTTTGTCATGAGTTACAATAATATCTGGGCAAAGTTCTCTCAAGTTAACATTGCAGAGATTTTGTTTATCGGTGTATGTTTGTGTGTGTGTGTGCCTGTGTCTGTGCCTGTGTGTGTGTGCCTGTGCCTGTGTCTGTGTGTGTGTCTGTGTGTGTGTGTGTGTGTGTGTATGTGTCAGCATTTTTAGAAAGGGAAATATTGATTATATAATTGCAATACCCAAACCGTTTGCCATTCATCTTTCCATCATAGTTTGAGTAACATTGCTCTGGATCATAAACCTGTTGTTTTAGCAGATTAAAGAAACTAGCCTGATTGTTCCTAAAACTGACCCTGACCCAGTCTGAGACCGATATCATCGGCCATATCACCAACCTGGTTACATTTAACATTTGTTGTGAGCAGTGGAGGAGTGTGACGAGAAAAGGAAACAGTGACCCAAAAAGCCGGGGAACGATAGACCGCTGAGCCTGATGTCAGTGGTGGGTAAGTTGTTGAAGGGGATTCTGAGGGACAGGATTTACATACATATGGGAAGGCAAGGGCTGATCGGAGTAGACAACGTGGCTTTCTGCAAGGGAAATCATGTCTCATTAATTTGGTTGAGTTTTATGAAAAAGTGACAAAGAAGATTGATGAAGGCAGTTTGGTAGACATTGTCTATATGGACTTCAGCAAGGTGTTCTTTTAAAGAACAAAAAGCAAAGAAAGTTTACAGCCCAGGACCAGATGCTTCGCCCTCCAAGCCTGAACCGGTCCAAATGTACTGTCTAAATCTGTCAGTCAATTCCTAAACATCTGTATCCCTCTGCTCCCCACCTACTCATGCATCTGTTCAGACGCATCTTAAATGAATCTGCCGTGCCTGCCTCTACCACCTCTGCTAGCAACGCGTTCCAAACGCCCACCACCCTGTGTGAAGTACTTATCGCGTATATCCCCTTTAAACGTTCCACCTCTCACTTTGAAAGACTTCTCGTTATTGAATCATTTACTCTGGGAAAACGCTTGTCTCTATCCACCCAATCTATACTCTTCATGATTTTGTAAACATCAATCAAGTCCCTTTTTTTCTAGTGAAAATAAACCTAACCTACTCAGCCTCTCTTCATAAACAGTATTTCATTCTGATTGGTAGACAGATTAGCAAGTTTCAGTCACATGGGATACAGGAGAAGCTAGTCACAATTGGCTTGAAGGAAGAGGGATATTTTTCAGACTGGAGGCTTGTGAGCTGTAAGAATCAGTACTGAGTTCACTGCATTTCATCATTTATGTAAAGGATTTAGATGTGAATATTGGGGCCATTGTTACTAAGTTTACAGATTACATCAGAAAGATAGTAGATTATCTCAAAGAACAACGAGACCACAATTAGATGGGACAAAGGGGCAAGGAGTGACAGATGAAGTTTAATTTAGATAAATACGAGGTTTTGTATTTTGGGAAGGCAAATCAGGGCAGACATTATACACTTAATGGTAAGGTCCTGGCGAGTGTTGTGAAACAAAGGGACATAGGGCTGCAGGTACATTGTTCCTTGAAAGTGGAGTCGCAGGTAGACAGAGTGGGAGAGAACACATTTGGCACATTTGCCTTAATCAGTCAGAGCATTGAGTATAGGAGTTGTGGTGGCATGTTGCATCTGTACAGGATGTTGGTAAGGCCACTTTAAGAATACTGCATACAACTCGGTTTTCTGCAGAAATGTCTTACACACAGATATTCCAGGACTGGTAGTTTGAGCTTTAGGGAGAGGTTAATTAGGTTGAGGCGTTTTCCCCTGGAGTGTCAGAGGTTGAGGGATGACATTATAGAGGTTTATAAAACCGCAGAGGCATGGATATTCTGAACAGCCACGCTCTGCTCCCCAGGATAGTGGAGTCCAGAACCAGAGGGCATAGGCTGAAGGCGAGAGGGCGAAAAATTTAGATTAGACCTGAAGATACATGTTTCACACAGAGAGTGGTGTATGTACAGAAAGTGCTGTCAGAGGAAGTGCTGAAGGCGGTTACAACGCACATTTAAAACGTATCTGAATGAGGAGGGGTATTGGCCAAATTCTGGCAGATGGGACTGGATCAGATTTGATATCTGATCGGAGTGAACAGATTGGACTAACGGGTCTGTTTCCCTTCTGCATGACTCTCAGATTCTATAAGAAGGATGACGAATAATTCTGAAAGGACCTTTCAAGTGGGAATTCTCTTCACTGGGAGTTTATCGTGCCTCTATGTTCACATTGATTGAAAGCTGCACTAGTTAAATATTTGACAGAGAAGTGAGTCATGCAAAATGGGATGCAGACAGGAAAGTGGGGCTGAGACCACAACCTGATCAGCCACAATCTAAATGCCTGGTAGAGAAGGCTCAAAGCATCTAATGACCCACTCCTGCTCCACCGCCCCATGTTTCTGTGTTCCATTCAGCCCCTCAAACCTGCTAGACAGGAACAGTCGGAGGACAATTACACCTATAACCTGGTGCACAGAAACAGAAGAGACTGTCCCACACGCTTTGAAGTGATTTGGGAAATGTAATTGGAAAACCCAGGCTGGGTATGAAAGAGGCCCCTCATCTCTCTTCAGAGAGCTTCCCCTCTCTGCAACTTGTGCTTCATTTGTTGGTCATACTGTAGACCCAGACTCACTGTGAATACAGCCCATATACCTCACCTAGAGATGTCTCACAAAATCATCTGTTCTTCCTGACTTCAATATTCAATAGCATAACATAAATGAAATTAACTTTCCAATAACAGAATGTGAGAACATCAGAAGCAGGGGCATGTCGTTCACTCCCCAAGCCTGCCTTGCCCTTCACTAAGATCATGACTGATCTGCTCTTGGTCTCAAATCCTCTTTCATACCCAATTCTTCATAGCCCTCACCTCTCTGACAGGTCAATATCAATCTACCTCCTTTTCAAATACTTTCAGTCATCTAGCTCCCCCAACACTCTTGAGAACAGATATCCTGACATTCAAGACTACCTGTTTGAAGAAAACACTTGCTGCGCCTATATCATGGCCTATTCATATGAACAAAAGAGGTTGACTCAAGGGTTCAGGTAAAAATGACTGGTCCTGATATCAAGGCAATGGTTTCCTTCTGTTGACATCAAGGAGCTGAACAAAACTGGACTTAATGGGAATCAGAGTAAACTCTCCAGTGTTTGGAATCAAACATGGCACAAAGGAAGATGTTTATAATCTCAGTCCTGGGTCAGCTCTGTGGGAGATCCTCAGGGTAGCTTCCTCTTCACAAACATCTTCAGCTGCTTCATCAATGTCTCCCCGCCCCCACCCTCCCCACTATAAGATCAGAAGTGGGGATGGTCACTGAATATTCTACAATGTTCAGAACTTGTCCCCGTCAGGTCCTGAACTGGTCTGTGTCCATGTGCCTCAAGACCCGAACTCCATTGAGGCGCGTGCTGTTAAAGGGTCCGTAACATTCACATAAAAGCACTGCCTGACACTGCACATAGCCACAATAAAATAAGAGTTCATTTAGCTCCTCACGCTAGTTTCACAGGAATAAAAGGAAGTCATTCAGCCCATTGATATTATTGGAGAAGAACAGGGACAACCCTTTCAGTGCCTCCAGCCTATTACTCAGGAAGAGAGGGAGTCTAGTGTGATGGACCACACCAGAGCCCCTCGAAAATATTTGAAGGCAGTAGCCGAGACGCTAATGTTTTCTTATTTTAAAGGAAACTGTCTGTTCCAGATGCAATGTGACTGGTCAAACTACTCGGTGTGAAGCAAAACACCATCTACTTAAACACAAAAGATAAAATAAAACCAAAGAAAGGAGAATTTTGAATGATGTAATTCTATTGGACAAGTTAACAGAATAATAGATCTAGGAACTATTACTAATGAACTGTCACTATATCGGGAAATTCCCTAAACACAGCCCTTGGCAAAAAGAAATATTCAGACACAGATTGTCACAAATATTTCTCCAATCCAGGAGTTAAAAACAGCAGCAAGAGAAAATTCAGAGAGAGTAGCAGCCAGGGGACATTCACTGACGCTTCAAACTCTGTGGAGACCCCAATAGTTTCTGATTTTACTGAGAAACCAAAACCCAGAGATCACAATCTGTGAGATCTGGCCACACCCATTCAGGCTGCATTAAAATAAACCCAAGGCCTCCCTAGCTGTTTACTCAAGTGGTCTAAACTAGTCAGCTTGGTAACGATCATTCAATCTCTCTCTGAAAAGAAACCAGGACAAAATAACCTCTTAAAGCAGCATCATCATCATCACACTAGTCAGGACATCGAGCTGTCAAACACGAACCAGGGATAACCCAGTCAGGCCCTATTCAATCGGACAAGGAAGAAGCCATTCAGTCCCTTCAGTCACTTACACGGCAACAGGATGAGGCCATTCAGCCCCTTGCGTCACTCCCACAGGGACAAGGGGAGGCCATTCATCCCCTTGAGCCACTTAGGCAGGAACAGTACGAGGTCATTCCCACCTTAACGCACTTACACAGGGATAAAATGAGGTTGTTAATGCTGATTCCTGATGAACTGCTTATGCCCGAAACGTCGATTCTCCTGATTCTCGGATGCTGCCTGACCTCCTGTGCTTTTCCAGCAATCGACTCTTTACTCTGATGTCCAGCATCGGTAGTCCTCACTGTTTCCTAATTGATGCTCTCACATGATGACCAAGTGGAGCAGAGGCTGCACAGACAGACTGTTCCACGTTGTTCCTCGCAGCTCCGTTGCTTATGATACACACGCAGGACTTTAACCTGGTTTTGTAGTGGTGAGGAGGGAAGCCGTATGTCTTGTATGAAGGCTCAAGAAGGCATCTTTCATATCCGAGAAGACAGCCTGGTGTTCTCTCTGTAGAGCGGGAGCTGGCAGGAATGGCTACCTGTTTCAGATGGAAGGTATTGTGGCTGCTGTTGGGGATTGTGAGCAACCTGACGTTCAGTACGGGTTCACTCACCGACTGCCCAGTAATGTGGGGAGAGTTAATTAAGGCATATAAACTATTAGGAAAGCCATGTTAGACCGATGAACGGGCTCTCTGAGTTCAAATAATGCTGATTTTGTTCATATTGATCTTGTCTAGTGCACGTCCTGTGCAGTGTAACCTGTATGCCTTACTCTGTCCAAGTCTATTTCTACCCTATGATCTGCCTGGCCATCCTTACTATGATCTGCCTCCACTGCTCATAAATAAAGTGTTTCCCTGTACTGAGGTACACATGGCAATAAATGAAACCAATCAATCCTGGTTAGAGAATGGAATTTCTCACCCTATCAATGTCTCTTTTGAAAAGAAGTGATCGCTGCCACTCCTCGTGTTTCAGTATCACCATTTCTTCATCTCTCACAGCTCTACAGATTAAACACGGACCTTCTTTACTCTATCCTGATGTTACCAGCATCCGTGTCTGTGTTAAGGAGATCATTCCTTACAAAGGAGATCAAATCCGTAAAGAGTGCTCCGAATGCTCTCTCCACAAGGCTCTACAACTGCAGGAAGATGGCTTTACTTATGTACTCAAATTATCTTACAATGAAGGACAGCATACGATTGTCTGCACCCATTACTTTCACAGGGTTGAATTCAGACCGTTCAGCATAGTCTTGTGAGTGGGAGATCATGCTTCCCAAATTTGTTAGAGTTCTTTGATGAAATGACCAATAATGTTGACGAGGGCAGAGCGGTAAACGTAGTCTCTATGGATTTCAGTAAGGCCTTTGATAAGGTTCCACATGGCAGGCTGCTCTGGAAGGTTACACCACTTGGAGTGCTGGTCAATTGGATACACAGTTGGGTTGATGGTAGGAAGCAAAGGGTTTAGTGGAAGGATGCTTGTCAGACTGGAGCATGGGTCCATTTCTGTTTGTTGTCTATGATTTGGTTGAGAATGTACAAGGTATGATTAGTAAGTTTGCAGATGACACTAAAGTAATTGGGAGCGTGATTAGTGAGGACGTTATCAGAAATTGCAGCAGGACCATCAGCAGGTGGGGAAGTGGGCCGAGAAATGGCAATGGAATTTAATATAAATGCGTGAAGTCTTGCATTTTGGAAACTCAAATCAAGGTAGGAGTTTCATGTTGAATGGGAGGGCTTTAAGGTTGGCAGTGGGCAGAAACACCTTGGCGTTCACGTGCATGGTTCTCTAAGAGTGGGGTCATAGTTAGACAGGGCACTGAAGAAGGCTTTTGGCACACTGGCCTTCATCAGGCAGAATATTGAGTCTAGAAGTTGGGAATTTATGTTGCAGTTATACAGGATTTTGTTAAGGGCGCACTTGGAGTATTACGTTCAGTTTTGTCACCTTGTTATAGGGAGGATGTTATTAAATCAGAAACAGCACAGAAGAAATTTACAAGGACGTTGCCAGGACCCAGTGGTCTGAGTTATAGGGAGAGGTTGGACATTTTCTTTAGAGTGTAGGAGACTGAGTGGGACCTTATAGAGATGTACAAGATCATGAGGGGTATAGATAGGGTGAATGCTCTCAATCTTTTTCCAAGGTGTAGCGAATCGAGGACTAGAGGGGATCAGTTTAAGGTTAGAGGGGAAGGAATAAAATGGAAACTGAGGGGACCATTTCTTTACACAGTGGGATGGTATGTGGATGAGCTGCCAGCAGCTGTGGTTGAGGGGGGTACTTTAACAACATTTCAAACGCATTTGGATAAATATGTGGATAGGAAAGGACTAGAAGGATATGGGCCAACTGCAGGGAATTGGGGTTAGCGTGGATGGACATTTACAAGGTAGTGTCGAACCCCTCTGTTAATTAAAACCAAACACCCAGAAAATCTCGCCTCCCCTTGTAATCTGTTAAAATATGAGCGACACAGTTCTCCAACATTCCACTATTTAAACAAAAATAACAAGTTAGTTTCTTAACTTTAATAGTGAACACTAAACAACGACTATTCACAAATACAAGCCCCTCTTTTCTTAACTACTTATATCTAACTCAAATTCTGTAAAAATATGTTGTTCCGACAACCCACATATTAAACATTACAATCTCAAGACCACGCAGTCCCCATCTTCCCCGCTGTGTTCACTCTTCCAGCTGCTGATCTCCCTGGGTCATGTTTTGGTTACTGCAAGTACGTTTGATATGAACATGTATCTTTGATAGAGAGTGTTTGAGATGGCCAGTTAGCACTCCTGCTCTACAGCAGTTACTCTGCTGTTGGGTGGCAGTGGATCTCCCTCTACTGTTCAAAATGCTGGGTTTATATACTTTCAATGATACAACACTTCTCATAATTTAATTGCTTTACAGGTGTCCAAACAATAATATTCAAATTCCGTTGGCTTCTGATATCCTGAGAGTTATTTAAACTCCTTGATTGCATTTGAATGTTTGTCAAAACAGCAATCAAAACTCAGGTATCCATTTCCCAGCTAATTGTTACATTTGGAACAGTCTGACCTTTAGCTGGCATCTGTGGTTGTACTTTCTATTCATCAAAACCCGTTCTGTCTTAAAGTGAGCAGACATGCTTTCGGCTTCATGACATCTCCCCCCTTCAGGAAAACAAATTTGAACCATCAGAATGAAAAGATGGCTTCATTTCTTTTCCTCTAATTCTTAATCCCATTTTTATGAAATACAAAAGTATTAATCTCAGTTATACCATTCATATTAATTCTCCACACACATATAACACTGGAATAAGTCAAATTTTATCTAAACGTCGTCCTTTAAATTCACGATAACACATCTGCTATAACATTTTTACTACCCACAGCATATCCATTTTGTGAGTTTAAAGTCGGTAACATAAGACTCCAATGAAA
>NC_057717.1:5571976-5574044 GCF_004010195.1 Chiloscyllium plagiosum | reverse complement strand
AGTTCATGGAAAAAATCTCCTCAATGCACTTACCCCACTCGATATACATATCCGTTAATGTGAGTAACCTTGGGAAACTATAAAATAGGCGGTCCCGTAGTACGTTTGGTCCATCGGATTTGCTACCCAACTCAATGTAATGATGGTTGGCCCTTCATTTCCACACCGTACTCCTGCTCTCCCACTATCCCTTTACCGTCTCTAAATCCTTATTTATAATCAGTGTCTTGGTTTCCAGGTGCGAGCGAATTCCCCAGGTTAACCAGTCAGTGAGTGCAGACATTTATTCTCATCTCAATGCAGAGTGACCTGCCTGTACTTAATACTGTGGCCCCTTGTTTTAGACGTCCCAGCCAGGGGAATTATCATCCCTGCTTCCAATCTGTCTCACCTTGACAGAGTTTTGTATATTTCACTCATTTTCCTAAACCCCATGGAATACAGTCCCAGTCGCCCGAACTCTGCTCCCACAACAAGCCTGTCATCCCAGAGATCAGTCTGGTCATCCTTCACTGCTCTCCCTCAATGTCAGGTTTGTCCTTTATTAGGTACAGAGATCAAAACTGCCCACAATACTGCACAATGTTCGAGATGATATCTCACCAAGGCCCTGTACAGCTGCAGTAAGACAGCTTTTCTCCTGGACTCACATCCCCGTGAAATGAAAGTCAGCACACCATTTATTTTCCTCACTACTTTCTGTTTCTGCAATAGTGCTTTCAGCGACTGGTGTACAGGGAGATGCAGATCCTTTTCAGTATTACAGCTCCCCACTTGTTGGTTCTATATACACTGGTCAGCGTGCCAATTCTATGCCCATTATTATCGTTGCAGAACTCACTGCGCTGCAGGGGCCTCAGAGGTTTATGCAGAAGGAAACTACAAAAAGGAGCATACGTCCCTTTGTAGATCAACATGTTTCAACCAATCCTTTTCAAATGGTAGTCTGCCAATTTATCGTTTCCACCAAAGGGCACACCGTCACCTCTATCCACATTGTTCTCCATCTGTCACGTATTTTCCCATTCACTCCACTTGTCTTAGTGATTCTTGGTGCTTTTTTACAACCTCGTAACTCACTCAGAATCCCACATCCGTTAGTGATGTCAGCAGGCTGGGTTATATTATATCTGATTCCAGCAATCAAATGTTTAAAGGGCATTGTGAACAGCTGGGCCCCAAGCACCGATTCCTGCGACGACTCCGCAAACTTCTTCTGTTAATTTCTGTTTATTTATTTCGTGAATCTCGGATTCACTGGCTGGGCCAGTATTTATTGCCTGACCCTAGTTGCCCTTGAGAAGGTGGTGGTAAGCTGCCTTGTTGAACGCTGCAGTCCACCTGCTGTGGTTGACCTCTAATGCCTTTAGGGAGGGAAACCCAGGATTCTGACCCAGTGACTGTGAAGGAGCGGTGATATATTTCTAAGTCAGGATGGTGAATGGCTTTGAGGGAACCTGAAGATGATGGTATTCCCATACATCTGCAGCACTTGTCCTTCGAGATAGACATGGTTGTGAGTTGGGAAGATGGTCTCTGAGGATCTTTGGTGAATCCTTTCATTGCAGCATGTAGATAGTAAAACACTGCTGCTGCTGCTGAGCGTTGATAGTGGAGCATTGTGGATGAAGGGGCAGTAAAACTGGGCTGCGTTGTCCAGGATGGTATAACGCTTCTGGAGTGTTGTTGGGGCTGCACTCATCGAGGCAAATTGGTAGTCTTCTCTTACACTTCTGACTTATGCATTGTCGATGATGGACAGACGTTTGGAAGTCAGTATGTGAGTTACTCGCCGCAGTATTCTTACCTTCGGACCTGCTCTTATAGTTACTGTGTTCATGTGGCAAGACCAGTGAGTTTCTGAGCAATGATTACCCACCAGGAATTTGACACTGGGTGATTCAGTGATAGTAACACCTGCCAAGGGGCAGGTTTGATTGTATTTTATTGGTGATGGTCACAGTCTGTTATTCGTGTGGCCTGAATATTACTTGCCACTTGTCAGCCTGGATACTGTCCAGATGTTGTCGCATTTGAACATGGACTGCTTCAGTATCTGAGGAGCCAC
>NC_057717.1:5557305-5571476 GCF_004010195.1 Chiloscyllium plagiosum | reverse complement strand
CAATCCAGGAATTAAAATCAGCATCAAGAGAAAATTCAGACAGATGGAAGATATTGTGGCTGCAGTTGGGGATTGTGAGCAACCTGACGTTCAGTACGGGTTCACACGCCGACTGCCCAATAATGTGGGGAGAGTTAATTAAGGCATATAAACTGTTCGGAAAGCCACGTTAGACTGATGAACGGGCTCTCTAAGTTCAAATAATCCTGATCTTGTTCATACTGATCTTGTCTAGTGCACGTCCTGTGCAGTGTAACCTGTACGCCTTACTCTGTCCAAGTCTATTTCTACCTTTTGATCCTTCCTATGATCTGCCTCCACTGCTCATAAATAATGTGTTTCCCTGTACTGAGGTCCACATGGCAATAAATGAAACCAATCAATCCTGGTTAGAGTATGGAATTTCTTACCCATCAATGTCTCTTTTGGAAAGAAGTGATCGCTGCCACTCCTCGTGTTTTAGTATCACCATTTCTTCATCTCTCACAGCTCTACAGATTAAACACACACCTTCTTTACTCTATCCTCATGTTACCAGCATCCGTGTCTGTGTTAAGGAGATCATTCCTTACAAAGGAGATCAAATCCGTTAAGAGTGCTCCGAATGCTCTCTCCACAAGGCTCTACAACAGCAGGAAGATGGCTTTACTTATGTACTCGAATCATCTTACAATGAAGGACAGACTACCATTGACTGCACCCATTACTTACACAGAATTTTATTCAGACCCTTCAGCATAGTCTTGTGAGTGGGAGATCATGCTTCCCAAATTTGTTAGAGTTCTTTGATGAAGTGACCAAGAAAGTTGACGAGGGCAGAGCGGTAAACGTGGTCTCTATGGATTTCAGTAAGGCCTTTGATAAGGTTCGACATGGCAGGCTGCTCTGGAAGGTTACACCACTTGGAATGCTGGGGGAACTGGTCAATTGGATACACAGTTGGGTTGATGGTAGCAAGCAAAGTGTTTAGTGGAAGGATGCTTGCCAGACTGAAGCATGGGTCCATTGCTGTTTGTTGTCTATGATTTGGTTGAGAATGTACAAGGTATGATTAGTACGTTTGCAGATGACATTAAAGTAATTGGGAGCGTGATCAGTGAGGAAGTTTATCAGAAATTGCAGCAGGACCATAAGCAGGTGGGGAAGTGGGCCGAGAAATGGCAATGGAATTTAATATAGATGCGTGAAGTCTTGCATTTTGGAAACTCAAATCAAGGTAGGCGTTTCATGGTGAATGGGAGGGCTTTAAGGTTGGCAGTGGGCAGAAACACCTTGGCGTTCACTTGCATGGTTCTCTAAGAGTGTGGTCATAGTTAGACAGGGCAGTGAAGAAGGCTTTTGGCATTAAGTATAGAAGTTGGGAATTTATGTTGCAGTTACACAGGACTTTGGTAAGGCCACACTTGGAGTATTGTGTTCATAGGGAAGATGCTATTAAATTAGAAAGAGTGCAGAAGAAATTTACAAGGACGTTGCCAGTACCAGTGGTCTGAGTTATAGGGAGAGGTTGGACAAGCTAGGATCTTTTCTTTAGAGCGTAAGAGACTGGGGGAAGGACCTTATAGAGCTGTATAAGATCATGAGGGGTATGAATAGGGTGAATGCTGTCAGTGTTTTTCAAGGTGTAGAGAATCGAGGACGAGATGTGATCAGTTTAAGGTTAGAGGGGAAGGAATAAAAAGGAACCTTAGGGGCCACTTCTCTACACAGAAGGCTGGTATGCAGATGATCTGCTCGCAGATGTAATTGAAGGTGGTACATTTATTACATTTCAAAAGCATTTGGATAAATATGTGGATAGGAAAGGACTAGAAGGATACGGGCCAATTTCAGGGAAATGGGGTTAGCGTGGATGGAAATTTTCAAGGTGGAGTCGAACCCATTTGTTAATTAAAACCAAACACCCAGAAAAGCTCGCCTCACCTTGTAATCTGTTAAAGTATGAGCGACACAGTTCTTCTACACTCCACTATTTAAACGAAAAATAACAAGTTAGTTTCTTAAATTTAATAGTGAAAACTAAACAACGACTATTCACAAATGCAAGCCCCTCTTTTCTTAACTACTTACTATCTGACTCAAATTCTGTAAAAATATGCTGTTCCAACAACCCACATATTAAACATTACAATCTCAAGACCACGCAGTCTCCATCTTCCCCGCTGTGTTCACTCTTCCAGCTGCTGATCTCCCTGGGTCATATTTTGTTCACTGCAAGTAGTGATATGAACATGTATCGTTGATAGAGAGTGTTTGAGATGGCCAGTTAGCACTCCTGCTCTACAACAGTTACTCTGCTGTTGGGAGGAAATGGTTCTCCCTGTAGTGTTCACTGGAGTATATAAAATGCTGGGTTTATATACTTTCCATGATACAACATTTCTCATAACTTGATTGCTTTACAGGTGTCCAAACAATAATATTCAAATTCCGTTGGCTTCTAGTATCCAGAGAGTTATTTAAACTCCTTGATTGCATTTGAATTGCTGTCAAAACAGCAACCAAAACTCAGGTATCCATTTCCCAGCTAATTGTTACATTTACAACGGTCTGACCTTTAACTGGTATCTGTGGCTGTACTTTCTATTCAGCAAAACCCATTCTGTCTTAAAGTGACCAGACATGCTTTCGGCTTCATGACATCTCCCCGCTTCAGGAAAACAAATTTGAACCATCAGAATGAAAAGATGGCTTCATTTCTTTTCCTCGAATTCTTAATCCCATTTTTATTAAATACAAAAGTATTAATCTCAGTTATACTTTTCATATTAATTCTGCACACATATATAACACTGGAATAAGTCAAATTTGATCTGCACTTCTTCCTTTAAATTCACGATAACACATCTGCTATAACATTTTTACCACCCACAGCATATCCATTTTGTCAGTTTAAAGTCGGTAACATAAGATTCCAATGAAACAGTCTCATATTTTGATCTTTAAATTTCCAAAAAAAAAGCGAGAGGATTGTCATTGTTGCCCACAACAGTCTCTGACAATTTATTTGTCCTGTAAACATTACAATACTGTCAGGCCAGTACAAAACTCAATCATTCTTCTTCAATAATGGGAATGTTGTATTTATTTCTGATGGATTTTGAGCTTTTTCGTCAAGTAGCCAATTGGCCATTCAATTCTATCATCATCTTTCTGCATCAATACATCTCCGACCCCTATATCCATAGCATCAGACACAATTTTCAAAGGGTTTCAAAATATTTTGTGCAGAAAAAACTGGTGTTGTGATTAAACATTCTTTAGAATTCTCAAGTGCCTCCTGGCATTGTTCTGTCCACCACAATTCTGCATTCTTTAATAAATCCAGCAGTGGTGCCAATATGCTGCTGAAGTTTGCAACAAACCTCTGATAGAATCCACTCAGTTCCAAAAATCAATGCACCTCTTTGAGAATGGTCGTGGAAATTCCTCAAAGCCCTTCGTCTTTGTGTTCCATGGGGTCAACCTTCCATGTCCAATGTAATGTCTCAAGAACGTCCCCTCTGTCTTCGCGAATTCTGTTTTCTTTGAGTTTATTAGCAAGTTTGCTTCTTGTAATCGTTCAACATACTCTGGCAACTGTAGTATATGAACATTCAATCACTTGCTAAAGATCACTATATCATACAGACAACTGCACAACTTGTTCATCTGGCCACAACTCTGTTCCTGAGTCTTAAATGTGGCTTGTGCATTATTCATCCATATGAAATACTCGATGAATTTTTTTGTCATCTCCAGTATCTTTACTAGATAGCTTAACTGACTCCACTTTTTTCTTAATTTGAAATGGGCAACTAAACCTGGCTTTGAAGAAATTTCTTATCACTGGTGGCAATACTAATATGTCATCCCCACGGGAAATCGTCAGCGATTCAGAATTTTTATCTGCCACCTGCTTCAATCTATGTTGGGGTCTTCAGATACTGTCCAGCTAACTCACCTACTCCATCTACATTCTCCTACACCTCACACACATAATCCAGGTGTGAGATTTCCAGCTTCGGTCCTGTCAATTTATATTTAATTCATTTCAAAGGACCTCTCACTTTATGTACGAATATTCTCTCAAAGGAAGTAAACTGAGTAGATTTATTTGCGGCATCTCTAATGGCAAACAATTTAATTGGGCACCTTTATCCCAATCATTTGGCCAACCCTGTACGCAGTTAACATGGTCTTCAGTGTCTGATGCTAACTTTCCAAGGCTCCCTGGGATTCAGGATGGGACACCCTTGATTTGAAGTGCTGTATGCCGAAGCCTTCCATGACTTCCTTAAACAGCTGAAGGGTAAAATGAGACCCTTGGTCTGACTAAATCTCTCTGTGTAGCCCACAGCGAGTAAAGAAAGCTTCCAACCCCTCCACCTCCCTTTTTATCTTAACATTCCGTAATGGAATTGCCTCTGGAAATCTGGTAGACACATCCATTATGGTCAGCAAATATTGTTTTCCACTTCTATTTTAGAAACGCGAGCTCTACAATTAATCATAACGCACGTGAAGTGTTCTTTGAATGCAGGAATTGGCAACAAAGGTGCTGGTTTTATTACTGCCTGTGACTTGCCTACCATTTGGCATGTATGTCATGTACCACAAAGATTAACTACATCCTTGTGCATTCCAGGCCACTAGAAATTTTTCTGTACCTTAGCCTGAGACTTCTGTGCAGCTAGCTGACCGCCTGCAATTAGTTTATGTGCTACCCATAACACTGTATGCTACCGGTAACACAATCTGATGCGCTTCGGCCCATTTCCCTTCTGCAGTAACCTATCGGGGTCTCCATTTTAATTTTATGATTCTATCTTTAAGTTAATAACGTTCGACAATATATTCTGATTCCTTTTCTGTGTGTGTGTGCATGTGTATGTGTGTGTGAATGTGTGTGTATATAAATCTATTGTAAGTCCATTAGCCTTTCTGGACTAAACACCTCTGCCGAATTCTCTGCCTGTTCAGGTTTTTCCTGCACCGTTACATCAAACAGGGGGTCACATCACTGAGCATCAACCCATTTGTCTTTTTTGTTCGTTTTTCCTTCCTGCTGTAACTTATGACAATGGGATCTTGTTACTACACAGTCTGGGAAAATTCCTGGGTAATCTTCTTTTAACTCACCAATTCCCTAGTCTTCCTTTGGCTTCTCCGCCAAAAGGGGTGCCTATCCCTCCTCGTCTCCTGCTAAATCGTTCCCAAGAACAAACTGTATTCCTGGAACTGACACTCTGTTACTCACTGTCACTGTTACTTCCCTAATCTTGATTTGGCATTCCATCCTGATGTTACACAAGGGAATGCTTAATTTCTGTCCCCATTCCACAAATTAAAAAGCTATTGATTAATATGCCAGACAGAGTGAAAAAAACTTTCACCTCTTCCTGTTAGAGGGTGAGAGAAAGTGAGGGCTGCAGATGCTGAAGATAAGAGTTCAAAAGTGTGGGGCTGGAAAAGCACAGCACGTCAGCAGCATCTGAGGGGCAGGGACGTTGACGTTTCAGGCATAAATGCTTCGTCAGGAATGTGGGGGGGGGGTAAGGGAGGGGGAAGGAGGTTGAGAAATAAATGGGAGGGTGGGGGAGAGCTGGGTGGAAGGGAGCTTGGAAGGCGATTGGTAGATGCAAGTGGGGTGTGATGGTGGTAGGTCGGAGAGGAGGGTGATAGGACTCCTATCGGTGGTAGGACAGCTGGAAACCTCAAACTGTATAGCATCAACGTTGACTTCACCAAATTCCAAATCTCCCCACCACCAACCTCTCCCAGATCCAACCGTTCAACCCAGCACTGCCCTCTTGGACTGCCCTAACTAGCCATCTTTCTTTCCACCTATCGACTCCACCCTACCCCCCGACAAATCACTATCACTCCCACCTACATCTTTTTATTGCCTTCCCAGTGACCCTCCCACCAGCTCAGCTACTACCCTGGTATTTATCTTTCAGCCCCCTTGTCCCCCCACCATGTTCCTGACGATGGGTGTCTGCCTGATATTCGATTGTCCTGCTGTTTGGATGCTGCCTGATCTGTTGTGCTTTTCCGGCGCCTCACTTCTCAACTATTAGAGACTGAGCAGATCCCGTCTCTCACAAAATTATAACTTCTTGTCCTTCTCCCCCTGTTCTTTCTGAGTAAACTTTATCTACAGAGGTGAATTCTTTAGAGAGATCAGGCACTGCCTCCATACCCAGCCCTTGCCTAAGCTGTGCAATCTGCTGCAGCTCCTCGGCTCCACTTGGGGTCTCCTTTACCAGTTTCACTAATGCCACTGAGGTTAGCCTCTTCTACCACATCTTTCCACAAAGTGTCTTCCTTTAACGCCCAGCACGGTGTGTCCCAGCTTACTGCAGTGAAAACAACTTTTTCCCTGTGCCCTTCTTAAACCACCAGCATTATAATATTATGTGTTCCACTCCCTTATATTGAGAACACCTGAGGCCTCTCACCACCTTTCCACCCCCATGGGCTTCTTTTTTCACCTGTGGTAAACTATTGTGCACTAATGTCTGATCGTCCCTTTTCCCAATTTCTATCCCTGCCAGATGCTAAATATCATCACATGCCACAATGCATATTTACCTGCCATTTCTGCCGCACTTCTGACTTCTTGAACTTTCTGTACATTCACATGAATTCTTACGATCTCTGGAAGTGAGTCTTTTAACTTCTCCAGCAGATTAATCTCCCTTCAAACCTCACAGGTCTTATCCATTTTTAAGGCCAGCACCCACCTATCAAAATGACTGTGGTTAATTCTTTCAAACTCAATATAAGTCTGACCTGGTTCAGTCTCTATCTTTCTGAACTTCTGTCTATATGCTTCTAGTACCAATTCATAACCAATCAAAATATCCAATTTGACATCTTGATAATCACTTTACCCCCCATCTGATAGCGCTGCACATACCTCACCTGCTGTGCCCACCAGCTTAGTCTGAACTAGCATTACCCACAAGTTCACTGGACACGTCATCTGACGAGCCATTTTTTCAAATGAAATAAAAAAGGTTTTGACGTTTTTCTCACCGAAAAATGGCAAGTTACTAACCTAGTTGTATACATCCCTACGTATCAGGCACTGCCTCCATACCCAGCCCTTGCCTAAGCTGTGCAATCTGCTGCAGCTCCTCGGCTCCACTTGGGGTCTCCTTTACCAGTTTCACTAATGCCACTGAGGTTAGCCTCTTCTACCACATCTTTCCACAAAGTGTCTTCCTTTAACGCCCAGCACGGTGTGTCCCAGCTTACTGCAGTGAAAACAACTTTTTCCCTGTGCCCTTCTTAAACCACCAGCATTATAATATTATGTGTTCCACTCCCTTATATTGAGAACACCTGAGGCCTCTCACCACCTTTCCACCCCCATGGGCTTCTTTTTTCACCTGTGGTAAACTATTGTGCACTAATGTCTGATCGTCCCTTTTCCCAATTTCTATCCCTGCCAGATGCTAAATATCATCACATAATACAATGCATATTTACCTGCCATTTCTGTCGCACTTCTGACTTCTTGAACTTTCTGTACATTCACATGAATTCTTACGATGTCTGGAAGTGAGTCTTTTAACTTCTCCAGCAGATTAATCTCCCTTCAAACCTCACAGGTCTTATCCATTTTTAAGGCCAGCACCCACCTATCAAAATGACTGTGGTTAATTCTTTCAAACTCAAGAAAAGTCTGACCTGGTTCCGTCTCTATTTTTCTGAACTTCTGTCTATATGCTTCTACTACCAATTCATAACCAATCAAAATAGCCAATTTGACATCTTGATAATCTCTTGACCCCTCATCTGACAGCGCGGCCCATACCTCACCAGCTGTGCCCACCAGCTTAGTCTGAACTAGCATTCCCCACAAGTTCATCTGCCTAGCCATTGTTTCAAATGAAATAAAAAAGATTTTGACATTTTTCTCACCAAAATATGGCAAGTTTCTAACATAGTTGTGTACATCCCTACGTTCTCGCTTCATCTCCATCCTCTTAATTTAGATTTCTTGTCTAATTCCCAACTTCTGAATTTCAAATACCCTCTCTCTTTCTTTTTCCTCTCTTTCTCTTTCGTCTCTCTCTGTTTCCGTCCCTTTATTTATCTTCTAACTCCAGTTGACACATTTGCAATTTAAGTTTTTATAACTCTACTGCAGTTGCCTATTTCTCTGATACATCAAAGTGCTTAACCAACTCCATTCCAATTTCAGCTTCTCTTTTCTCCCTGGCTAAAACCAATTCCAACCTATTTGCGAATTCTAAAAAATGTCCTCCTTCTGTCTTTCTAAACTTCCTTGGAAAATTTGGGAACCTCTTTAGTAATTTTAAAAGCCATTTGCCTCACTTTTCTTTTAACCAACCACAAGTAACAAAATTAAACGAATTTTCCCACTGGTTTTATTTGAAGATAAAAGTCACTAATTGCAATGAGTTGGAATCTGCTGGGACCTTTTCTATCTCACATCTGTTCAAATCTGTCCAAATCCCATACGGCAAGGTCCCAAACTGTTATGACATCAATGTCGAACCCCTCTGTAAATTAAAACCACGCACCCAGAAAAGCTCACCTCACATCATAATCTGTTAAAACGTGAGCGACAGAGAACTCCTAAATTCCACTAATAAACAAAAAATAACAATTTATATGTGTGCAAGTTAGGTCGCTGAGCTTGAAGGTTTGTTTTCAGAAGTTTCGTCACCATGACGAGGTGATATCATCAGTGAGAGTATCTGCTGAAGTGCTGGTGGTATGTCCCGCCTCTCTATTTAAAGGTCTTGGTTTCTTAAAGTGGGTGATGTCATTTCCGGTTATTTTAACAAGAGGGTGTAGACAGGATCTAAATTGATGCGTTTATTGATGGACTTCTGGTTAGAATACCATTCGTCTAAGAAGGTCCTTGCGTGTCTTAGTACGTGTGTGTGCTTTGTCCCAGTCAAAGTGGTGCCCTTCTTTGTCTGTATGCATGGAACATAGTGATAGTGCTTCATGTCTTTTGGTGGCTAGTTTGTGTTCCTGTATCCTCGTGGAAAAGTGATTTTATATACACTGTTTAATCAATGTGTGCGTGCAGATAAGTAGCATTTTTCACATGTGTGCAACACGTTGTAAATGTAAAGCAGAGACACAGTTACCGAAAAATGATGCATATAATGTATAAAATTGATAAAACATTAAAACATGATTTGATCCTTTCAATGTTCCCTCCTTTTCTGGGATTCCCAACTCTAATCTCTCATTCTTACCAGAATGTGTGCTTCAAATTCTTGATTCTCGTGTCCCAACATATTTCAGTTAATCTCCTTTCTACCGGGACTTCAATATGTTAGGGGCCTGCTGGATTCTTTCCAAAGCTAGTGTCTGTCATATTATTGGAGATAAATATTCTGGCATCAGACTCAGCATTTGAACATATTACTCTGTTGTACGTGCACTGTACAAAGGACCACAGCACACAGGCATTGCCAAAACATTGGGGGATGTTCATCTCCTTCTTTCGACAAGGTAGTTTTCTCATTTTCCACATCTCCGTATCTAAGGTAGTTTTCTCATTTTCCACATCTCCGTATCTATATCCTCTCTCTCGTTCTCCCTTTGAATCTAGTTAAGAAATCCACCAATTATTCTTCGTGTCCCATCTCCCAAAACGCCTTCTTTCAGTTTATATCTGACGCTCTCTTCAAGATGTAATGTGGTTATAATTATGCAATGTAACTGCAAAGACATGCGAGCGTAGCTGTCCAGAGTAAATTGGAAGGGGAGCTGAGCAGCTAAAACCATGGAGCAGCAATGGGAGGTGTTCTGGGGATAATTCGGAAGGTAATGCCAGAAATGCAACCCCAATAACTTGAAACATACTCATGGGAGAACAAGGCAGCCATGAGCGATAAGGCATCAAACCAAAAGAGAAAACATACAATGTGGTGAAGATGATTGGAAATCCAGAGAATTCATTGGCTCTGAAACGACATTACGCTAGAATCACTGACACTACAGAGCTCTTAATCATGGTCAGGGAGAGAAACAGAGGAAACACATTCTCTTTAAACACAGAAGATGGCATTTCTCAAGGAAAAAGATTCAGGTGAATTAAACATTTGAATTAAGATCAGTTAAATACATTTGAGAATGTGTCAGATTGGAAGCAAGACCCGGGGAGACAGAGCCTCAGAAGAATGAGAGTTTGAAAATGAAAGTATTTCCACATCAGAAACCAGGTTAGGTCACTGAGTGCAGGCTGATGGGTGAATGAGTCTCAGTGAGACAGCAGAATTGCATTGCAGATATTGCAGCTCGAAACTGCATAATCATGTAGTGCTGTAGACCACAGCAGCAGGAGATGCAGACCGGCATTCAACCACAATCTGTAAACTTTTACCAGGGTAACACCTCAGTCTGTCATTACCATCAACACCATCTATGGCTCAGTGACGAGTGTGGGTGAACATGTCAGAGTCAGAATCACATGAACTTTAACCTGATGCTAACTCATTAAAGCTACCAGACCTGACCAACAGATCTGATCGAAGCCCTGCAGTCCTGCCACATTCAGTCATAAATGATGATGGACGATTAAACAAATGACTGGAGGAGAGGGCTCCACAAACATTCCCTTCCTCAATAATGGAGTAGACCTGCACATCAGTGTAAAAGAGAAGGATGTTTTATCTGCGCCATCTTCTGACAGAAGTGTTGAGTCGATGATAAACCTCACCCTCCTCATGATGCCCACAAAATCACAGATGCCAGTCTTCCACCAATTTGATTCGCTGCACGTGACATGAAGAAACGGCTGAACACAGTAGATACGACACGACAAAGGTAATGGTCCATGACCCCATTCCTGCAATAGGATTGAAGACTTGTGCTGCACAACAAACCGTGTCCCTGGGGAAGCTGTTTCATTCCAGCTCCAACTCTGACATCTCCCTGGCAATGTGGAAATTTACTCAGCTATGTCCTGTCCGTTAAAACGGGAATAACTACACTCTGACCAATTACCACCTCCTCATTCCCATCATGACAGTCAAATTGGTGGGAGTTCTTTTTGACAGAGCTGTTAAGCAGCACAGAAATAACCTGCTCATTGTGGTTTTTGACAGGACCCCATGTGGAGATGGTGCTGTTGTGGAAATGTCACTGGATTATTAATCCAGACCAGGCTGATGCTCTGGCAGCGGGTGGAAGTTAAAGACAATTAATAAAATATCGAGATCTAAAATCTGGGGTCAGTAACAGTGACCTTGAAGCCAATATCGATTGTAAACAGAATTTCCTTCCCAATATACTTTTAGGAAGTGAATTTCCCGTGATTTCCTGGGCAGGCCTAAAACTGACTCCAAAGACCCTGATATGTGATAAACATTTCAATGGTCTCTGAAACGGCCAATCAAGGCACTCATTTGTATCAAACTGCTCCGAGGTCTGAAAGGATGAAACCGGACAGAACACCCGGCCTCAGCATCAGTGTCGGAAAGTGGAATGGGAACACAGTCCTGTCGATTCTGCAGAGACCTCCTTCTTAATATCTGAGAGCTTGTGACAACATTTACAGAGCTTTCCCACAGATTGCACAGAAACAGCGGGAAGGGAATAGGTCATACAACACATTGAGCCTCCCCATTCGAGTTCATGGAAAAATCTCCTCAATGCACTTACCCCACACGATATACATATCCGTTAATGTGAGTAACCTTGGGGAACTATAAAATAGGCGATGCAGTAGTACATTTGGTCCATCGAGTTTGCTACCCAATTCAATGTAATGATGGTTGGCCCTTCATTTCCACACCGTCCTGTCAGAGTTTTGTATATTTCACTGAGATCTCCACTCATTTTCCTAAACCCCATGGAATACTGACCCAGTCTCCCAAACTCTGCTCCCACAACAAGCCTGTCATCCCGGAGATCAGTCTGCTCATCCTGCACTGCTCTCCCTCAATGTCAGGTTTGTCCTTTATTAGGTAAGGAGACCAAAACCGCCCACAATACTGCACAATGTTCGAGATGATATCTCACAAAGGCCCTGCACGGCTGCAGTAAAACACCCTTTCTCCTGGACTCACATCCCCCTGAAATGAAGGTCAGCACACCATTTACCTTCCTCACTGCTTTCTGTTTCTGCAATATTGCTTTCAGCGACTGATGTACAGGGAGATGCAGATCCTTTTCAGTGTTACAGCTCCCCACTTGGTGAGTCTGTGTACACTGGGCAGCGAGCCAATGCCATGCCCAGTATTGACTTCTGGTTGCAGACCTCACTGCGCTGCATGGGCCTCAGAAGTTTATGCAGAAGGAAACAACAAAAAGGAGCATACGTCCCTTTGTAAATCAACATGTTTCAAACAATTCTTCTCAAATGGTAGGCTGCCAATTTATCGTTTCCACCAAAGGGCACACCGTCATCTCTGTCCACATTGTTCTCCATATGTCACGTATTTACCCATTCACTCCACTTGTCTTAGTCTTCTCGGTGCTTTTTTACACCCTCCTCACCCACTCACAATCCCACATCCGTTAGTGCTGTCAGCAGGCTGGGATATTTTGTGTCTGATTCCAGCAACCAAATGTTTAAAGGGCATTGTGAACAACTGGGCCCCAAGCACCGATCCCTGTGACACCTCAGCAACCGTCCTCTATTAATTTCTATTTATTTATTTCGTGAATCTGGGAGTCACTGGCTGGGCCAGTATTTATTGATTGCCCCTAGTTGCCCTTGAGAAGGTGGTGGTGAGCTGCCTTGTTGAACGCTGCAGTACACCTGCTGTGGTTGACCTCCAATGCCATCAGGAAGGGAATCCCAGGATTCTGACCCAGTGATTGTGAAGGAGCGGTGATATGTTTCCAAGGCAGGATGGTGAATGGCTTGGAGGGAACCTGAAGCTGATGGTATTCCCATACATTTGTAGCCCTTGTCCTTCTAGATAGACATGGTCGTGAGTTGGGAAGATGGTCTCTGAGGATCTTTGGTGAATCATTTCATTGCAGCATGGAGATAGTAAAACACTGCTGCTGCTGCTGCTGCTGCAGAGCGTTGATGGTGGAGCATTGTGGATGAAGGGACAATCAAACTGGCTGCTTTGTCCTGTATGGTATAAAGCTTCTGCATAGAACATAGAACATAGAAGCATTCAGCGCAGTACAGGCCCTTTGGCCCTCGATGTTGCGCCGATCCAAGCCCACCTAACCTACACTAGCCCACTATCTTCCATATGCCTATCCAATGCCCGCTTAAATGCCCATAAAGAGGGAGAGACCACCACTGCTGCTGGCAGGTCATTCCATGAACTCACGACTCGCTGAGTAAAGAACCTACCCCTAACATCTGTCCAAAACCTAACACCCCTTATTTTAAACCTATGCCCCCACGTAATAGCTGACTCCATACGTGGAAAAAGGTTCTCACGGTCAACCCTATCTAAACCCCTAATCATCTTGTACACCTCTATCAAGTCACCCCTAAACCTTCTTTTCTCCAATGAAAAAAACCCTAAGTGCCTCAGCCTTTCCTCATACGATCTTCCTACCATACCAGGCAACATCCTGGTAAACCTCCTCTGCACCCATTCCAGTGCCCCCACGTCCTTCCTATAGTATGACGACCAAAACTGCACACAATACTCCAGATGCGGCCGCACCAGAGTCTTATACAACTGCAACATGACCTCAGGACTCCGGAATCAATTCCTTTACCAATAAAAGCCAGTACGTCAAATGCCTTCTTCACCGCACTATTTACCTGGGTGGCAACTTTCAAAGATCTGTGTACATGGACACCAAGATCCCTCTGCTCATCCACACTACCAAGTATCCGACAGTTAGCCCAGTACCCCATCTTTTTGTTACTCTTACCAAAGTGAATCACCTCACACTTAGGTACATTGAACTCCATTTGCCACATTTCTGCCCAGTTCTGCAGCTTATCTATATCCCGCTGTAACCTGTCACATCCTTCCTCACTGTCAACAACTCCTCCGACTTTCGAATCATCCTCAAACTTGCTCACCCAACCTTCTAGCCCCTCCTCCAGGTCATTTATAAAAATGACAAACAGCAATGGTCCCAAAACAGATCCTTGCAGAACACCGCTGGTAATGGCACTCCAAGATGAACCTTTACTATCAACTACTACCCCCTGTCTTCTTCCAGCCAGCCAATTCCTAATCCAAACCTCCAACTCACCCTCA
>NC_057717.1:5541426-5556963 GCF_004010195.1 Chiloscyllium plagiosum | reverse complement strand
ATCCTACGAACTAAGGACCTTTCATGTGCCCTCCTTGCTGCTTTTAGCTCTCTCTTCAGGTCCTTCCTGGCTATCTTATAACTCTCAATCGCCCCAATTGAACCTTCACGTCTCATCTTGACATAGGCCGCCCTCTTCCATTTAACAAGGGATTCCAATTCCTTAGTAAACCACGGCTCCCTCACACGACCCTTTCCTCCCCGCCTGACAGGTACATACTTATCAAGGACACTCAATAGTTGCTCCTTGAACAAGCTCCACATATCAATTACGCCCTTGCCTTGAAGCCTACTTTTCCAACCCACGCATCCTAAGTCATGCCTCACCGCATCATAACTTCCCTGCCCTCAGCTATAACTCTTGCCCTGCAGTGCACACTTATCCCTCTTGATCACTAGAGTAAAAGTCACCGAATTGTGGTCACTGTCCCCAAAGTGCTCACCTACCTCTAATTCTACCACCTGGCCTGGTTCGTTACCCAGAACCAAATCCAGTATGGCCTCACCTCTTGTTGGCCTATCTACATATTGTGTCAGGAAACTCTGCTGCACACATTGGAAAACACCGACCCATCTAATGAACTAGAGCTATAGTTTTCCCAATCAATTTCAAAATTTCCAACATCTCTTCCCTCCATACCTCAAAGCCATTCATTCTACTTAATTGTGACTCAGTATTCACATCGGCATAACAACCACCCTATTACTTTCACTCTTCTCCTGAATCATCCTCTCAATCCTTTCTTCTACGTTTCGAGGACTATTAGGAGGCCTGTAAAAAACTCCTAACAGGGTGACCTCACCTTTCCTATTCCTAACCTCAACCCAAACTACCTCAGATGGCGAGTCTTCATCCATTGTCCTTTCCACCGCTGCAATACGATCTTTGACAAGCAATGCCACAGCTCTCCCTCTTTTACCCCCACCTCTGACCCTACTAAAACATTTAAACCCTGGAACCTGCAACAGGCAATCCTGTCCCTGTTCTACCCATGTCTCCATAATTGCCACAACATCGAAGTCCCAGGTACCAACCCACGCTGCAAGTTCACCTACCTTATTTCGTATACTTCTTGCATTGAAGTATACACACTTCAAGCCACTTTCCTGTTTAAAGGCACCCTCATTTGAAATTGATGCCATGTTCCTAACCTCCCTACACTCCAGGTCCTGCACCCTAAAGCTACAGTGTAGGTTCCCATGCCCCTGAAGAGTTAGTTTAAACCTCCCCCCCAAGAGCACTTTCAAACATCCCGCCAAGGATACTGGTGCCCCTTAGGTTCAGCTTCTTGAGTGTTGTTGGGGCTGCACTCATCCAGGCAAATTGGGAGTCTTCTATCACACTTCTGACTTATGCATTGTCGATGATGGACAGACGTTTGGAAGTCAGGATGTGAGTTACTCGCCGCAGTATTCCTAGCTTCGGACCTGCTCTTATAGTTACTGTGTTCATGTGGCGAGACCAGTGAGTGTCTGAGCAATGATTACCCACCAGGACTTTGATACTGGGGGATTCAGTGATCGTAACAACATTGAATGTCAATGGGCAGATTAGAATATATTTTATTGGTGATGATAATGGTCTGGCATTCGTGTGGGCTGAATATTACTTGCCACTTGTTAGCCCGGATCTTGTCCAGATCTTGTCGTATTTGAAAACGGTATGCTTCAGTATCTGAGGAGGCACAAATGTTGCAGAACATTGTACAATCATTGACGAACATCCCCACTTCTGACCTTATAATAGAGGGAAGGTCATTGATGAAGCAGCCCTGATGACGTTTTTGGTCACTGCTCGAGGGACTCCTATAGACTTGGAGCTGAGTTGACTGACCTTCATCAACCATAACCACCTTCCTACGTGTCAGATATGATTCTAACCAGCAGGGAGTTTGCCACTGATACCCATTGATTCCAGTGTTGCTAAGGCCCCTTGATACCACCCATGGTCGAATGCAGCCTTGATTTAAAGGGCTATTGCTCTCACCTCACCTCTGGAATTCAGCTCTTTTGTCCATGTTTGAACCACGGTAATGAGGTCAGGAGCTGAGTGGCCCTGGTGGAGCCCAAACTGGGTGTCATTGACCAGGATATTGCTGAGCAGGTGCTGCCTAAAAGCACTGAGACCTTCCACCACTTTACTGATGATCGAGAGTAGACTGACGGGGTGGTATTTGGCCAGATTGGATTTGTTCTCCTTTTTATATACAGGAGAAACTTGGCTAATTCTCCACATAATCAGGAAAAGCCATTGTTGTAACTGTATTGAAACAGTTTGGCTTGGGGAGTGGCAAGTTATGGGGCCCAAGTTTTCAGTACAATTGTCAGAACGTTGTCAGATTATGGACCATTTGGAGTATCCAGTATCTCCAACCGTTTCTGGATATCGCGTAGACTGAATCAAATTGGTTGATGACTGGTAACTGAATTGCTGAGGACCACTGGAGGAGGCTGAAATGGATCATCCACTCAGCACTTCTGACTGAAGATTGTTGCGAATGGAACAGCCTTATCTTATACACTGAAATGCTGGGCTCTTCCATCATGGAGGAAGGGGTTATTTGTGGAATCTCTTCCTCCAGTGAATTGTTTAATTGTCCCCAATGTTTCTCGGCTAGATACCGAAGGACTGCAGAGCTGAGATCTGAACCGTTGCTTGTGGGATCACTTCGCTCTGTCTATCACTTAGTGCTTATGCTGTTTGGCGCACAAGTAGTCCTTTTTGGTGGCTTCTCCAGGCTGACATCTCATTGTCAGGTATGCCTGGTGCTGCTCCTGCCATCCTGCACACTCCATTGAATCAATATTGATCCTCTGGCTTGATGGTAATTGTTGCGAGGGGGATATGCCAGGCCATGAGGTGATGCGGGAGTACAATTTGGCAGCTATTGATGACCCACAACACCTTATGGACATCCATACTTGAGCTGCTAGATCTGTTCGAAGTCTATTTAGCACCGTGATAGTACCACCCAAAATGATGGAGGTTATTCTCATTGTGCAGGTGTGACTTTGTCTCGACAATCACTATGCGGTGGTCTCTCTTACCGATACTGTCATGGACAGATACTTCTGCAACTGGCAGATTAGTAAGACTGTGGTCAAGTATGTATTTTCCTCTTGTTGGTTCCTTCACCACCTGCCGCAGAACCAGTCTAACAGTTATATCCTTTCGGACCTGGCCAGCACGATCAGTAATGCTGTCGCTGAGATACTCTTTGTGGTGAACATTGAAATCCCCCATCCAGATTAGATCTTGCGTCCGTGCTACCCTCAGTGCTTCCTCCAAGTTTGGTCAGCATGGAGGAGTACTGATTCATCAGTTGAGAGAGGCTGGTACATGGTAATCAGCAGGAGGTTTCCTTTTCCATGTGCAAACTAATGCCATGAGACTTCATTGGAGTCACTGTTGAGGACTCCAAGAGCAATTCCCTTCCAACTGTATCCCACTGTGCCGCCACTTCTGCTGTGTCCGTCCTGCTGATGAGACAGGAGATATCCGGGGTAGGTAATGGGGAGTCTGGGACATAGTCATACTCACAGAATCATACCTTACAGACAATGTCAGGCTGTTGATTGACGAGTCTGTTTATTTCTATTCACCATTTCCTGTCAGCTGTCCCATTCTAGAAACGTTGCCAGATATTAGCCCCAATCCACTCAGATTTGATTTTGCAAATTGGGCAAAATCTTTCTAAAAATCAACATGTTTTACATCCATTGCTTCTCTTTCATTTGTCTTCCAGTCTGTTTCTCAAACATAATTCCCATTTCATAAATCTATGTTAGTGCTGCCTATGACCATTACTTTCAGCCACAATAATTTCTGCTAAACCATTTACATTTATGTTCTATGTTCCATGTACTCTACCATTTTCCCACACCAGACTCGGTTTTCCTTGTATTGTTTGAAAGTTCTGTGAAGACAGAACTGAAGTAGTGGCTTCATAGTTCTGCCATTTCCCTATGTCCCATTCTCTATTCTCTGGTTTCAAACTGTAAGGAAACTGCACGTGTTTTCTCATAATTTAACAAGTTATTACAGTTAACTATTATCACCCTTATGAATATAACTCTTCAGAAAGCCATCCATTCCTGCCTTAAACTGCTCAATAATTGACCTGAAACTTTATTGCTGGAACAGCACAGCAGGTCAGGCAGCATCCAGGGAACAGGAGATTCGACGTTTCGGGCACAGGCCCTTCTTCAGGAGGGCCTGTGCCCGAAACGTCGAATCTCCTGTTCCCTGGATGCTGCCTGACCTGCTGTGCTGTTCCAGCAATAAAGTTTCAACTTTGATCTCCAGCATCTGCAGACCTCACTTTCTCCCCAATAATTGACCTGCCACACCATACACTCACAAGGGCATAGACTCTGTGCCAACAGAAATACAGCACGATCTATATTAGTCCCACTTTCCTACACCAGGCCCATAGCCTGGAATGTTATGACACTTCGAAGTGCTCGTCCAAGTACTTTTTTTTAACGATTGTGAGGTTACCCATGATAATTCCCCTCTCAGGAAGTAATCCCAGAAGCCTACACCCTCGAGGTGAAAAAATGTTTAAATCATCTCTGAACCTCAAACTTTTCACTTTAACAGTATGGTCCTTTGTTCTTGACCCTCTGATTAAAAGGAACAGCTGCTGTCTATTCACCCAATCCGTGTCGCTCATAATCTTATCCTTTTGAATCCCTGACCCCTCAGCTTCCTCTGCTCCAAAGTAAACATCCCGAGCTTATCCAGCCTCTCTCTATAGCTGATATGCTCCATTCCAGGGAACATCCTGGTGAATCACCTCTGCACCCCCTCCAGTACAATCACATCCTTCCTGGAATGTGGCTCCCAGACCTGCATACAGTACTACATTTTGGCCGAACCAAAGCCCCGTATTGCTCTATAATCTACGCCCTGATTTGGAAACACAACACCCAACGTCCAATTCTTAACTAGTCCATTAACCTGTCCAGCCACATTCAGGGATGTGTGGGGAAGCACAATCTGAGCTTCCCATGTGTGCTGCCATTCATTGAGTCCTCCCCTGCCTGGTTCCATCTCCCAATGTGCATCACCTCATATTTATCAGGGTTACATTCCATCTGCCATTGATCTGCCATCTGACCAATCATCTGCATCTTCCTGTAACTTAAGGCCTTCCTCCTCACTGCGAACCAACCGGTCAATCTTTATGTCAAACATACACTTACTGATCACACCTTCCCCACTCTCCACCAAGCCCCCTCCACATTCAGATCTATATTTTGTTGTGAATAACACAAACAATAAGGGACACAACACTGATCCCTGTGGTACACCAGGGGACACTGGTCTCCAGTCACACAAACAGCTTTCTCTCACCACCCTCTGCGTCCTGCCACTGAGACAATTTTCGTTGTAACTTGTCAAGTTATCCTTCATATTATGAGATTTTACATTATTTCTCAGTTTCCCATCTGGAAATTTGTCAAAGGCCTTCCTTAAAAAAAACTAAACAATCGACTTCCTCAAACTAATTCAATCAAATCCATTAGATGTGATTTCCTCCCGATAAAGTCATGATGATTATCCCTGATCAAACCTTGCGACTCTGATTGGAGTTCGATTTTCTCCTTCCCTATTTTCTCCAGTAGTTTCCTTAACAGTGATCTAAGACTCGCTCGTCTATAGTTCCCTGGTCTATCTCTCCCACCCTTACTGTGAAGTGGAATCGTATCAGCAGTTCTCCAGTTTTCTGGCACCTCCCCTATGGTCAGATTCTAATTAAAATATTCAGTCAGGGTCTTTCCTCCTTTGACCCCAACAGCCACCTGTGATACAACTCATTCAGACATGGAGATTGGTCCAAATTTTTAGAGAACAAAACCTCAAATCCCTGCTCGTATTTTACATCAATCTGTTCAAGAACTTCCCAGTCCATCTTTTTAAATTCTGTACCTACATCCTCCTTCTCCCAAGTAAAATAGTTGTGAAGGTCTCATGTAACAATCCATCAATGTTCTCCAGCTTGACACACAGATTGCCCCTTTGGTTTCTCATGGACACTAACTGTTTGCTGATTATTCTGTTCTACTTGTCCGTTTGGAATATCATGGGATTCTCCCAGATCTCGCCTACTTGTACTTCTCCATGTCCTTCAGTTATTCAGTCCTTTCGATGTTTCTAAGATTCTCTACAATCACCTCTCATGTTTCGAAACTCGAGATCACAGGCTGAGTTTCCCCGTCAGACAACCTATACATCTTAGGGATTAATGTGGAGAATACCTTTTGCAGTTCCTCTGTAGTCAGTATATTCTATCTTAGATTGGGAGTCCGAACGATACGCAATACTCTAAGATTAGTCTCACCAACACTCGATGCAACTGGTGCACGACATCCTCTATATTCCAATTACATTCACATTAATGTAAACCTAATTTTTACTTTCCCATTTGCATATGTTCTTCCCAATACCTCTCGGTTTAACTTTTCTTATGAGCTTAGTGTGTGAGTTCTTTTAAAAAAGCTCATGAATATCTAACTATACGTTATCTATTGGTTCTTCATTGCCTATGTCCACCAGAATCATCTTCAAACCATTCCAAAAAAATGTTTGCCACTTCTGGTTTTCCTTTCATCGATACATTACCACACTCCCCAGTTATGTTATTCCCTTCTAAATATCGAGCAGCATGTTCTTTGTAATGGAGTCCAACAGATACCTGACTGCAGATGATAAGATAACTGGTTTGTAGTTCACCACTCTCCACGTTCATCATTTCTTAAATTGTTGGATAATATTTATAACCTTTGTCGTATCCAGTTTGGCTAAATGCCTTTCAGGAATGTGTCGGAAAATAAAGTGAAAATCCGCGATGCAATCAACATCTCTATTGCTGCTTCCTCTGAAATTCTTGTCTGACATCCATCTCGTCGGTGAGACTCAATCAAGTTTTTTTTTCCAAAGTTAACCTCAACACTGATAAGAATGATCTTCGACTTTACTTACACAAGTCCCATAGTCACTTGGCATTTCTGGAAGAATTTCTGGACATTCTTCCATGAAGATAGATGCAAATAAGCTGTTTCTTTTCCCTGCGATTTCTCTGTTCTCTGCAATAGATTATCCTGAACGAGCACCAACTGTTCCACATTTGGCCTTGTTTTCATTTGTTTTCATACATTGATAGACGCTTTTTAGCAATCTTTATGTTTTTCTTTCGTTTGCACGCTTTTTCGCTTTTTGATTTTCTTCTCAGTTTCTTGATCATCCTTTGCTGGGTCCTACATCTCACTGAATCCACTGGCTTAATGCAACACTTGGCATTTTTCTAAGCGGCCTCCTTTCATTTAATAGGTAGATGAAGGTGGGGTTGAAAGTGATAGTCGGAGAGGAGGGTGGATCAGATTGATAGGAAGGAAGGTGGACACATAGGAACATACAAAAGGGCGGTGGTGACTTGCAAGGTTGGAGTAGGATACGTGGGATAAGGGGAATGGGGAAATGGGGAAATCCACTATGATCCCCTGTGGTTGGAGGGTCCCAAAGCAGAGGAGGAGGCTTTCTTCCTCCAGGCTTCCGGTGGCTCAGATTTGGTGATGGATCAGGCCCAGGACCCTCATGTCCTTGGCAGAGTGGGAAAGGGAGTTAAAGTGCTCAGCCACAAGGCAATGAAGTTGTTCAATGTGGCTGTCCCAGAGAAGTTCTCTGAAATGATCCACAAGTTGACCTCCTGCTTCGCCAATTTAGAGAAGACCACATCGGGTTAAATGGATGCAGTAGATGAGCCGTTCTGTCTCCTTTCATCACCTATCATCTTCATCTACCTATCGCAATCCCAGCTACCTCCCTCCGCCGCACCCCCTTCCCATTTATCTCTCAGCCCCCTTGGCCCAGAAGCTTCATTCCTGATGACGGGCTTATGCCCGAAACATCGATTTATCTACTCTTAGTATGCTGCCTGACTGTGCTTTTCCAGCACCACACTCTTCGACTCTGATCTCCAGCATCTGTAGTCCCCACTTTCTCCTCACACCTTCATGGTTCGCATGACTCAGATTTATAACGGTTACTTCAAATAAAACAAAAACTGTCGTGTATTCAAACAGCACAAAAGAAAACCAATACATTGTGGTTACTGTTCCCAAAAGGTCCTTTCCAGCAAAAGTTTCAATTAGCTCTTCTGATCACTCAACACCAATTCCGAAATAACCTGATTTCGAGCTCAGTGCTCGACATAATGTTAACGCAAACCATCTCACGAGTGGTCATGAAATCCATTTTTCCCAGCATTAGCACTCAATTGGGTTAACACAGTTTAGATAGAATTTAAGCAGTACATTATTTCTGAAGTACCCACAAATGCGTATATCTCATTTCCTGTTTTATAACATGTCCAGCTTTTGCATTGCAGCTTTCGCTTTGATATATAACTCCCATCAATGTTTGCTCCTCCTTGCTGTTTTTTGCGCTCCACATTACTAGATTCTGTGGAATCTGAGCGATGTGGGCTCTGGGCAGATTAATGGTAGAGATCATCTCGCCATATCATTTATGATCTTCTCAAACATTAATTTCTCCAGATCTCCCGTTATGCTGTGGAGTAGAGAAGGAGAATTGATCTTCCAACAATGCTCTGTTTCCCCCAGAGAGCTGAGACTGCTCTAACCTGGGTGGGAACCTGACAACAGGCTGGTAAAGTGTTGCTGCTGCTGTACAGGGTCTTAGTGCGATCACATCTGGAATAGTGTGTACTGATTTAGTCTCTTCTATGAAGAAAGAATGTTGTAATATTGGAAGCAGCTCAGAGATGATTCCTGCAATGAAGGTGCTGGCCTATAACGAAAAGGGTGATCAGGTTGACCCAGTAGCCATGGGAGCTTACACAAATTAAAGATTGTCCTATTTCAACATAGATGACAGAAGGAGTCAACAAGTGAAGCGAATTACGCAGATTGTGGAGGAATCTATTCCGTTCTCCAGCCTGTTACATAGGAACAACAGGAGGATATTTAGGCCTTCGAGCCTGTTACGCCAAAACAGGACGAGGCTATTCAGTCCCTGGAGCCTGACATACATTTACAGAAGGAGGCCAATCAGCGACTCGAGCCTATAACAGTAGGCCATGCTGCACCAGAATCGTGTCACAACAGCAACAGGATCAGTCCATTCAGCCTCCTCAAGTCTGTAAAATAGGAACTGGAAGAGGTCACACAGTGACTGGAGATTTTTACACTGGGATAATAGGAGGCCATTCAGACTCACCGAGCCGATTTCAATGGAATTGGATAAGGATAAAAAAAATCTGACACTTCTTTCATGAGAACGGAAGAAGTAATTCAGACACATGTCTGTTGTTTGGGAACAAGAGAAGACCAATCACTCCCTCGGTCCCATCTCCGGGATACATGTGGAGACCGTTCAGCGTCTCCACCTGTTATGGAGAAGTATGAGAAGACCCATCAGCCCTTCAAAATGTTACACAGCAACAGGAAGATTCCATAATCCCTCAACCCCCTAAATCATCATTGATAGGAGGTCATTCTGGCCTTGGAGACGACAACATGGAAACATCAGAAAGACGTCACCCCATCGATTTTGTACACCAGCAGAATGATGAGTCCTGTCAGCCACACATGCCTCAAACAGCAATTGGAGCAGATCTCTTAAAATCTTTTCCCCATTAAACAGGAATTCAAAGAAAACGTAAACGTTTTTGAAAGGGAAGAAATTATAATAACTGTATACATTTGGGAGGAAAACATAACGATAAACTATTGTAACTTACGACAATTATTAGAATCCATTGTTGAGGACATTTGCACAGTTAAACCACAATCCATTGGAGTCAACATGGTTTTACAAAGCACAAATCAAGTTTGAAGTGTTTGCTTGAGTTCCTTCAAGATGTGACAAGCAAGGTGGTTCGTAGGATTCCTGGAGATGGAATGTATCTGGTCTTCCTGAAGGCTTTGGATATGACGTTTCTCCAAAGAGTAAGTGGTAAAATCAGACAACATGGGTTTAGGAGTAATTTATTAGCTTGGATGGAGGATTGGTTAACCAACAAAATAGAGTCATATGGAATAAATGTGTCACTTTCTTTTGGCAAATGTAATTTGTGGGGTACCATTGATTTCAGTTCTCATTTGCGATCGATAGTATTACTGTACTTGGTGGACGGGTTAGAAAATACAATGCCACATTTTCAGTTGATACTAACATCGGTGGGAAATTACATCAGAGTGATAATGCAAGAGATTTTAAAACCATATGGATAGGTTGGGTGAATGGGCCAACATTTGGCAAGGAAAGTTAAAGTGAATAAATATGGGGCTATTCAAGTTGGCCAGTACAATTGAAAGACAAATTATTATCGAAATGGAGAGAAAGTTCAAAGTGCTTAGGTGTAGAGGGATCTGGGTGTCTGCTTGCATATCACAGAAACCCTGTCTGTGCATACTGCAAGTAATAGAAATGCAAGCATAATTTCAGTGTTTATTTGTAAAAGGATAGAGTACAAAGGTAGGGAGTGTTGGTGTAGCTACGCAAGGCATAAATGAGGCTGCAACTGGAGCACAGTTTGGGTGTCCTGCAGAATGAGGTATTTGCATTGGAGGCAATTCAGAAGACGTTCATTAGATTTATTCCATATTTGCAGTGTTTGTCTTATGAAGAGAAAATGAGCAGTTCAGGCCTATACTATCGAGTTTATAAGAATAAAAGGAGATCTCATTGAGGTCTGTAAAATGCTAAAAGTAATTGAAAGTGTAGATGTGGAGTGGATTTCCTTCCCTGTGGCGCAATCTACAACAAGAGACTCGAGTTCTACGATGGAGAGATGGCAGGAAAGTGGAACAGTGGCCACGATGACATCAGCCATGATTGTATTCAATGGCGGAGCAGGTTCGAGGGGTTGGATTCCTCACAGATGCTCCTTGTTCTTATTCAACCCTTCGACTGTGTTGCACAGGAATGGGGGAGGCCTGGGTATCATACCGGAAGCAGGCACTCAGGATAAATCAGTTGTCAATCAGTTAGAGAGAAATTAACCAGTCGGGTCACACAGTGACCAGCGCTGGGTCCTCAACTATTTACAATCTATACTAATGATCAGGAGGATGGAACAGATATACAGATGCTAAGTTTGGTGATGTCGCTGGTGATACGCAAGAGATTAAATTATCAAGAGAGGGTGGAGAGTCTACAGATAGATTCAGAGAGGTAAAGGCAATAGATAATAGTTTGGCAGGTGGAATTTAACATGATATAACCTGTCATTTCATTTACAGTAATAATGGAAGGCAGTATGTGACTGAAATGGGGAGGGGTTACAAGACTTAATGATACTGAGTATTTTGGGGTTCACTCAGACCCGTTCAGACATGGGAGGTTTTGCTTCACCCCTGATCGTCTGCTCCCAGACACTCCAAGTGACCCCATTGCTCTCCGTACACATGGAATACTTTGATGTGTTTGATTGGTGGTGGGGCTGATGTTTTGAAACGTGCTTAAAGGGGACCGCCTTTATCCAAGATATATTCATTTCTTTCTACGTGAAGACCCGATGACGATGGGAATGGCTGACTGCTTTTGAATGAAGAGGCCGTGACTGCTGCCAGGACAGTAGGTATTCAACAACATGAAGTACTGTGCATGGACACACTGCAACATTAATAGAGAGAGAGCTCCTTCAGTTGACATGGGTACTCCGCAGATGCCATATACACCATCGGGAATCCCACTGTCCTGGATACACCCGGCAGCTCCCTGCTGTGGGAGAAACAATGTATTGCCCTCATCCACCATATACATCCTCCATTACCGAATGGTGACACTGTTGTGGAGATACTGGGAAATGATGGATATGTCACTTAGTCCTGCCTGGAAAGTTCTGGATCATAGAAGCTGAATGAAACTGTGACCATAACGGCCACTGGCAACACTAACCTCCCCCTGGTGTGAAGCTGCAGGTCGTGTTGAAGGAGGTTACACCGCTACGTGACCAGCTCCTTGTTTAATCAGGGTCCCCTCACTCTCTGATCCTGGGTGAAGTGGAGCTTGGGAAGCTGTTCCTGGAAAACCCGGGGTGGGTCCAGCAGATCCCTTTCCCAGCACACACTCACTGCGTGGTTTCAGAGCTTCCCCTCTCTGCAGACTCTGCTCCATTTGGTGTTTATGTTACACACCCAGATGCTGTAACAACAGTCCCCATGCTCCATCCAGAGTTGGGTCACCAAATCCTCAGGTCTCCCTGAATGTCTGAGGCAGCTCACAGCACAACCTCCAGCAAACCATCCCCAGCCCCTCCACTAACTTTTCAATAACAGGAGCCAGTCAGAAACCCCTCGGCTACAAGTGTTGTGGACCAGACCAGATCCGCCCAAAATATTTTAAGAAGGCCACTTAGACCCAAACCTATCCTTATTTTAAACATAGATGTGAAGTGTGCATTCCAGATACGTTGTGTCTGGTCAAACCTCTCGACATTAAGTAAAATACAATCTATTCAAATGATTTATTTAAAATCCAATCGAAGAAAAGAATATTTTGGGGTAGCTTATATGTTGAAACACTTACACAAACAATAGATACCGTACCTTCTTGGTGTACACTGCTTGGCACAAATATATATTCAAATACAGATACTTACATGCAATTTTCTGATCCAGGAGATATCAGCATCAACAGAGATCTCAGAGAGAAAAGCAGCTGGGGATCATGTATTGATACTTCCAACCCTTCGAGGAACCCCAACAGCTTCTGAATGCTGCAGCTAAAAACAATACGAGAAAACCTGGTCTGGGAGAGTTGGCCACTGCCCTTCGATTGTTCCCACCATTTAATGAAACCTAAAGGCCTCCTCAGTTATTTACTTAAACTGTGTTCAGATTTCAGTTCTGCACCTCTGCCTTTAGAACCTCTACTCAAAAATAACCTAAGAGAACATAACCTCTTTACAGTGATAGTAAACTCACCATCAATACACAAAGATGGATTACTTTTAGACCTGCTAACCTTCCTCTATTAGTAGACTGCAATGCATATATATTACATTGATTCTGAGCAGACAAATGTTCACAACTAGATTCGATTTCAGTCATTTTACTCCTCCCACAGAATGCCTTTGTCTTTCTTCATCCAAGTCTCCACAACGTGCCAAATCTTAGGTTTCTCGCCCCATCAACGGTATAATTTCAAATTGAATGGCAGCAATAATAAGCTCAATCGAAACAGACTGGTATTATTCTCTCCAAACTTCTTCAAAAACTTTAAGGGGTCACGATCAGTGATAAAGATTTGTCTCAGGTATGTTATTGGCAATTTAAATGCTGGAATGTTGTAATGCCAACACCAAACTCAAGGCGTCCTTTCCTATTGTGGAGTAAATCTGATTACGTTTCCACTGGACGCTCCAACCACACATTACGTAATGGAACACTTATCATCTCTCGAACAGTCCTTCTGAATGACACAGCTCCTCATATCTCAGCATAAAAGAATTACATGCTCCTGTGCCTCTTAATGCTGTAACCCCTTTACCAGCTACTCCTGGCCTATGCCAATGAACCTTACTCTCACAGGGATATGTTTTAAGAAGATCTCGCACATTCTTCTCAATCCCTCACAGAAACCAGACTTTGATTTCTGAACCAAATCATTATCATCAGACATTTCAGCTTCTAATCTTGCCATTTTAACTCTTTGCTCTTCCACACGAGTTCTCACGACTGCAGGAAGTGAATTATTGAACTTCTCCAAAATAAGAATCTCTCTACCAGTTTCATAGGTTTGCTCTTTTTTTATTACCCTTACCACATTTCAAAATTACTTTGTTTGATCCTTTCAAACTCAATGTGCGTTTAACCAGGGACCCTTTTTTAGATTCCTGAAATGCTGTCTGTCAGCTTCTGGCACAAGCTCATAAGCACTTCAGGTGGCTTTCTTCACCTCCTCCTCCTCCTCAGATACCGCCTCAGACAGGGATGCAAATACCCATCAGCTTTGTTTGAATTAAATCCACTTGGTCACTGGGCACTGCATTTGTTTAGCCACTTTCTCAAATGAAATTAAAAAGGCTCCCCCATTCTTCTCATCAAATTAAGATAATGCCTGGTTTTATTTAAACAGATCTCCATCAGGCGTTTGGCTACTATGGGGTTGCTCATCCTCACTAACCTTCTCATCCAGCCTACCGTCTACCTTCATCTCGACCTTCTATGTCAACTTTCCTCTCTAATTACTATCTTTTGAAGTTGGAACTCTCTGCTTTTTTTCTCTCCTTTTCTCTCTTTCTTCTTCATTTCTTTTTCTTTTATTTCTACTTTTCATCATAATACAAACTGTTTCAATTCCTTCTCATTTTCAAAGTGCCTCATTTAAAATTGAATTATAGCCATTTCCAAAGACTCTGATGGTGTTTCCACCAAATGTAATTGCCAAGCTCTAGCTGTAATTATCTCTCATTTTCTCACAGACAAACACAGCCCCAACTCCAGCTTGTCTGTTAATTCCTACAGCTTTGCCTTCATTACCTTTTGTAAAACCCCCAACTTCACTTCTTCCACACCCAGAGAACTTTTAATGACTAAAATAATCTTTATACACAAAACACTGTTGAAACCAACCGAATTCAACATCCGGAACAAAGGACACGAACAACTACCATACGCGACCTTTGAACCCAATAGTCTCTCGGTGCACACTCTCCAGTGTCTGCATGAGCTTATTCTGGATGCTCTGGTTTCCTCCCACAACCCAAAGATGTGCATGTCTGGTGAATTGGTCATGGTTAGTTGTTCATAGTTTTCAGGAATGTGTGGGTTAGGTGCCTTAATCGGGGTAAATGTGTAATAATAGGGTAAAGGGATGGGTTACTTCTCGGAGGGTTGGTATAGACTTATTGGGTCGCATGGCTTGTTTGCACATTGTAGGGATTGTAAGTCTAAACCAGTTTGGTATTATCGATTTAGAACCAGACAAGAGACCCCAGTTTGCACTAGACCAACCAGACTGCCTCAAACTATTTTAAGAAGGTAGCTTCGATTGCAACCTTTCCTTATTTTAAAGGTAGATGTGAAGTGGGAGTTCCAGATGTGATGTTACTAGTCAAACCACTCACCATTAAGCAAAACACAACATACTTAAAGACTCTAATGAAAGTCCATACAAAATGAAGAAGAATTTAGAATAATTTAACTATTGGAAACCATAACCGAATAATGGATACAGTACCTTCTACAAATGAACTTTTCCAATATACCAACATCCCATAAACACATCCCTTGGAAAAATAGAACATAGAACATAGAACATAGAAGAATACAGCGCAGTACAGGCCCTTTGGCCCTCGATGTTGCGCCGATCCAAGCCCACCTAACCTATACTAACCCACTATCCTCCATATACCTATCCAATGCCCGCTTAAATGCCCATAAAGAGGGAGAGCCCACCACTGCTACTGGCAGGGCATTCCATGAACTTACGACTCGCTGAGTGAAGAACCTACCCCTAACTACAGCCCTATATCTACCCCCCCTTAATTTAAAACTATGCCCC
>NC_057717.1:5522746-5541189 GCF_004010195.1 Chiloscyllium plagiosum | reverse complement strand
TCCGACCATTAGCCCAGTACGCCATCTTTTTGTTATTCTTCCCAAAGTGAATCACCTCACACTTAGCTACATTGAATTCCATTTGCCACCTTTCTGCTCAGCTCTGCAGCTTCTCTATATCCTGCTGTAACCTGCCACATCCTTCCTCACTGTCAACAACTCCTCCGACTTTCGTATCATGAATGGAACATTCAGACATACATTCTTGCATACAATTCTCCAATTCAGGAGGAAACAGCATCAAGTCAGATTTCAGAGAGAGTAGCAGCTGGGGATAAGTTGTTACTGCTATTTATTATAAACCCTAAAAGCGTCGTAATCATTTACTTGAGCCGTTTCCAGTCGGCAGTTTGGCCTTTAAGATCTCTTATTTAAAGAAAGGAGAAAATAATCTTTTTTTAAAAAAGTGACAGCATTGTCACACAATTTAGATGCCTGGTCCTACTCTAGGGGCTTCCTCGTGCTACTGATCGTAAGGTCAAATACAGGTACAGACCAAGTTACAAGGATTGTCTCATAACTTCTGAAACAGCCCTGTCCATGGACCATCCCATGGGTCATACCAGGAAGTGAACAACAGCCTGACGCTCACCATTTCACTGTTTTTGAGCTTCACAATGCCAGCACTCGATACACGAGAGAGCCATAAACAAAGGCCAGGGAAAGATACAGAGGGACAGAAATATTCACATTAAAGACAGAAAGAGACAATTAGTTAACTGAAAAGATGTTGTGGAAATATGGGGAAAAGACAGGGACAGGGACTAACTGGAGAAGTGAGATCTTCGAGAGTAAACTTACAAGAATGAGAACATTGAATAAAGGCATTGTCAGATCAGCTGAAATGGTTTGTTACATCAAATTCTGAATCTGCTTGACAGAAAAAACCCAGAAACAACATAAACTGGGACAAGATGATAGCACAGCATGGAGAGCTGTGCAGACCATGATAGTGTTGCTCAGTAAACTGCACTATCTGCCCAGAATAGAGAGTATTGCAAACTTTACTATCATATGCTAAATATACTCGGATCAGATTACTACAATGTCGACAATGAGAAGATTTGCTGTGTGTGTGTGTTCATCAGAGACTGAGGGAGGTTCCGTGTGTGTGCACGATTGGCGTGGTTGAATGCGAAACTCATTGTTTGAGAAGGAACGCACATGGAGGAAACTGTTTTCAGTAAGAATAGCTGGCAGGCTTTTTGTTAATCGACAGAGAGAGAGAACGAGAGAAGTTTCATGGACAGATACGATAAAGTGTTTGAGAATGTTAAAATAAAGGCATTGTCAGACACAATAGCAATATACATCGGCGTGCACATGAATGAGAGATGGATGGGAGTTTGGTGTGAGGTCGAATCAGATTCGCTTCGGCAGGTGTGAAGCTGGGAGCGTCAGCAGCAGATCCTTGGCTTCCTTAAGACTGTATTTCATAGCTCAAGGTTCAAACAGCAGATGGACTAAACCAGTGAGATATATTCTGAAGTGGTGAGTATTTCAAGTTAGAAATGGTCAGGATATGTTGTCATGAACCAGCTCATGGTCAAAGGGATCACCCACAGTTGTGACTTGTCTGCTTCAGTTGCAGATATTGGTCAGGGATGAGATGGAAACAGTGGAAGGAAGTGGAGTTTGTAACCAGAACAGTAGAAAGTGGCCTCCATGCTGTTAATATTTAAAGAACAAAGGCAATGATACAATAAATTGTAGTTCTCCGCTGAAACTGAGAAGGTCAACATAGAGACCCGTGAGTAACAATGTCAGAACAGAGAGGGAGATGTAGTTAATAGTGGTCAGTAGAGTGAATATAAGGATTGAGAGTTTCAACAGGAAGTGGGCGGCACGGTGGCACAGTGGTTAGCACTGCTGCCTCACAGCGCCAGAGACCCGGGTTCAATTCCCGACTCAGTCTGACTGTGTGGAGTTTGCACGTTCTCCCCGTGTCTGCGTGGGTTTCCTCCGGGTGCTCCGGTTTCCTCCCACAGTCCAAAGATGTGCAGGTTAGGTGAATTGGCCATACTAAATTGCCCGTAGTGTTAGGTAAGGGGTAAATGTAGGGGTATGGGTGTGTTGCGCTTCGGCGGGTCGGTGTGGACTTGTTGGGCCGAAGGGCCTGTTTCCACACTGTAATCTAATCTGTAATCTAATAATAGTGACAAAACGTGTAGACTATATAAACGAACAGTAATGCAGTCATAACTGGTTCATAGAAAGAAAAATCTGGACAGTGATACTTACCAGGAACACCAACGATAGCCAGGAAAGGATAATAAAAATATTGAATAATGAGAAGGGCGTAATAGATCCGCGATGATAATGGCCACCAATAAAATGCAGAAAGACGCCAAACATAATTGGATAAACTCCTGTCTATTGTTGGAACATGCCAGTCTAATGTTCCCAGATTCGGATACATTTTTGGAACATTCCAGTCTAAGGTTCTCAGATTCTGATCTCTCCGCTCCCTCTCTAAATGTGCTGATCCCTGTCAGTGCTCTCGGTGATGCTCCCGCTCACACTTTGGGATAACACATTGAAACGGCGCCCATTTATCATTAGAAGATGGAAACCCTCCACTGGGGGGATAATTAGAATGCATGGAGATTGGCATTAATCACAGTCACTGAACAAACACTGGGAAACTGAGCAAAGGCTACGACAACGGATGAATGGGCTCCACACAACAATCAACAGACAGGAGTGTTCCCTTCTAGTTGGGGAACACTTCAGTTGGCCAGGACATTCAACCTTGGACCTTCTGGTGACCATCCTCCAAGGGTGACTTCTGGACAGGGAGCAGCGAACAGTGGCCGAAGAGAGGCTGATAACTAATTTCGATACGCATAGGGAGAGCCTCAACCGGGACCTTGGGTTCATGTCACATTACAGGTGACCACCATTGCACTGTACACACACACAGGCACTCCTATACACGGACATACATACGGACACACATGTACACAGACACGCACACTTACAGACACCCACACTCACACAGGCATCCGATCAGAGACTTAGACCACTCTACACTCATGCACACATATATACACTCTCTCTCACTGATACTCAACTCCCTCCCAGACACGCACACACTCCCACACTCACACATGCACCCCCTCTCAGACTTAAGGCACTCTACATCACTACACACACATATACACTCACTCTCACACTCACAACCCCCAACCAAGACAAACCCACACACAAACAGACAAAGACCCACATGCACATATATATTTTGTGGGGTGAATTTGTACTTGCAGAGTTACATTGTACTTTGCTCTAAAACTGCATGAATTCATGTAAAACTCTGTTATCTCACTTTTCAGATTAGAATCAATCTAGGCATCATGGTATAGACAGAGAACACAGGGGGCAAACACCTTCAACGTATTGTCTAGCTATCACTCATTGTTACAGTTAACCTGAGAATGCAACTTTAAAAGAAAAAGGTTTTGTGATTTACACGTGAAAGAAATGAAACTATCATGGTATTCAAACAGATGAAAGACTCAACAGACAATCAAGGTATTTTTCAATATCTAATTTCCGTTGCATCACACTGTTAATTTTTTCTATATATTCTGTGCCTTAGAAGTGAGCCCTCCACTATCACCTGATGAAAGAGCGGCGCTCCGAAAGCTCATGTGCTTCCAATTAAATCTATTGGACTATAAACTGGTGTTATGTGATTTTTAACTTTGGACACCCCCAGTCCAACACCGGCATCTCCAAATCAAGACTGAACAAACAGGCTCAATTAATCAGTTCCACACATCACTTTTCATATCACTATAAAATCAAATCCTTTCATAACCTTGAGACGGAGCATTGAGATTACTGGTCAGCAACTGGTCGAAGCAATTCTGTCCCTATGGGCCTCTTAAAAAGAGATAAGAGAAAGACCTTTCAGCGCACATTAGCCTGTTGCTACTTTAAAAGGTGGAAATCTAGAATATTGGCACATTTTTCCAACAGAATTATTCAAAACAAAGAGATGTGTCGCTGCAGCTGTATGAGGTGTTACTGAGAAGGCACCTGGAGTACATTGCGTTGGTTGTGTTACTGTAACTGGGAAGGGATGGACCTCCATCAGATACACTTTAACGGTTGCTCGTAATCCACGGGTTGCTGTGTCATTTAATGTCTCGGGTCTGTTACACAGGGACAGGAGGAGGCCATTCAGTCTTACCAGTCTATTACAGTGAGCCACGAGGAGCCCATTCAACCTCTGGAGCCTGTTATGGAGGGGCAGGAAGTGTTTATTTAACTTTCAAGTCTGATACACATAAATATTAGTTTTAAATTAGTTTTGGAATAGGAAAGACCTGATGTAAACATTAACGTTCTAACTTTGAACAAGGCCAATTTTGAAAGTGTTAGGCAAGCCCTGTGAAAGGTTGATTGGAATACCCTATTCAGAGGTAAAGGGATTGTTGTAAAATGCAAGACTATCAAAACCTGGTTCCAGAGAGTCCAGAGCCAACGTGTTCCCATTAGTGAGAGGGGCAAGGCTGGTGGGTGCAGGGAGTGCTGGATGGCTTGATATATTGATGATCAAGAAAAGGAAGGAGGCATGCGTCAGGTAAACAGAGCTGAGATCAACTGAAACCCGAGAGGTGTATAAGGAAAACAAGTGTATAGTAGATGGCGAAATCGGGCTAGAAAAATGTGGACATGAGATGGCTTTAGAAATAGGGTTAATGAGGCATTAAAGACATTGTACAAATCCTTTAATGGCAAAAGATTAACTCTGGAGAGAATAGGGCCCCTTAAAGATCAGTAAGGCTACCTCCGTGTGGAACCACAGGAGATTGGAGGGATACTAACCAAGTACTTCTCCTAAGTATTTAATGTGGAGGAGGTTACAAGAGCGAGAAAATGAAGAAATATACAGTGATACCGTGAAAAGTGTCTATATTACAAGGAGGCGTTGGGCATTTTAAAACACATAAAGGTGAACAAATCCCTGGGACCTGATCAGTTGTATCCCAGATGTTTGTGGGAAGCTAGGAAAGGGATTGCTCAGCATTTTGCTGACACATTTGGAACATTGATTTCCAGAGGTGAAGTGTCAAAAGACTGGAGGGCTGATAACATTGTGTCATTATTTAAGAAAACATGATAGACCGGTTAGCAAGGTTAGACTGCCTGGAATCCAGGGAGAGCTCACCATTTAGGTCCAAACTTTTCTTGAATATTGGAGACAGGGCGTGACAGTGACATTTGTTCATTAAACTTGGAGACCTATGCCCAGTGGTGTGCCGCAAAGATCAATAGGGGGTCTACTGCCTTTTGTCACTTACACAAATCATTTGTATTTGAGTATATGAAATATGGTCAGTAAGTTTGTAGATAATTCCAAATTTGGTGGTGTAGTCGACAGTGAAGAATGATCTCTCCGACTATAATGGGACGTTGCTTCGGTGAACCGAGGAGTGGCAGATGGACTTTATTTTAGTTAAATGTGAGGAGTTGCATTTTGGAAAGACAAATCAAGGCAAGACATATAGTTAGGTTCCTGTCGAAAGTTGCCAATCAAGGAGAACTCCATCGAAATTATAGAATCCCTACAGTGAGGAAACAGGTTATTCGGCCCATCGAGGACACACCGAACCTCTAAACAGTATCCCACTGGACAAACCCCTACCCTATCCCTCTGAGCCTGCATTTCCCATGGCTAATCCACCTCGCCTACACATCCCTGGGTACTTTACTCAATTTAGCTTGGCCAATCTGCCCTTATTTGTATATCTTTATACTGTGGGAGGAAAACATAACATCCGGAGGAAATTCATGCAGACACGGGGAGAATGTGCAAACTCCACACAGGCAGTCATTCAAGGATGGAATTAAACCCAGATCGCTGCGCTCTGAAGCAGCAATGCTAGTCACTGAGCTGCTGTGTCACCTTGTGGTGCAGGTTCTCCGTTCCTTGAAAGTACCGTCACAGGTAGACAGTGTAGTGAAAAAGGCACTTGGTGATTTTCGCTTTATTGGTACGTGCTTTGAGTCTAAGCGTTTGCATGACATGTTGCATCTGTACAGGACATTGGTTTGGCCACTTTTGTAATATTTTCTTTAATTCTGGTCTCCCTGCTGTCGGAAAGATATTGTCAAACTTGAAAGGGTACAGAAGAGATTTAAAAGAATGTTGCAGGTGTTGGAGAGTTAGAGTCACAGGGAGAGTTTGAATAGGCTGGGGCTGTTTTCAAGTGTAGAGGCTGAGGGGTGACCTCAAAGAGATTTATAAAATCATGAGTGGCAAAGATAAGACAAACAGTCCACGTATTTTACCCAGGATAGGCGAGTCCAAAATTAGGAGACTAAGATTTAAGGTGAGAAGGGAAAGATGTAAAAAGGGACATGAGGACAACATTTTCACACAGAGACTGCTGTGTGTATGGATTGAACAGCCAAAAGACGTGGTGGAGGCAGATACAGTTATACCATTTAAAAGGCATTTGGATGGATACATGCATGGTAAGTGTTTAGAGGGAGATGGGCCAAGTGTTGGCAAGGGGGACGAGTTTTATTTAGGATATTTGGTCGGCATGGACGATCAGACTGAAAGGTATTTTTCCGTGCTGTACATCTCTGAGACTCTATTGTCTCTTGAGTGTATAACACAGGAACAGGAGGAGGCTATTCGGCTTCTGAATTCTGTCAGTCAGCTTGTTTGCTCATTTGGTGAGAGTAAAATACAAAAATACATTATTCAGATTTTAATGGTGTTTCACAGAAACAGGGGAAAGGCTTTTAGTCAAGAGAAGCTGGAAGTAATGTGAAGAGGCCATTCAGGCCCTCGACTCCATTCCACAGGAGCAGCAGGTGATCCCAGAGATATTGGAGCCTGTTACTCAGTAGCAGGAGGAGGACATCTACTATCGCAAACCTTGGATCAGGAGGCAGTCACTCAGCTGTCCAAGATTGGGACAGAGGAACAGGATGCAGTCATTCAACTGCTTGAGATTGGGGCACAGGGAAAGGAGGGAGTCACTCAGAGCTCGAGCCTGGGACACAGGAACAGGAGGCAATTACTCATTTGCTTGAGACTATAACACAGGAACGGGACGCAGTCATTGAACTGCTTGAGACTGGGAGACAGGGACAGGAGGGAGTCACTCAGAGTTCAAAACTGGGGCACAGGGAAATCTGGACGTTAGTGAGGCCCCAGAATCCTGTTATGCAAGTACAGCAGAAGGTGACTCCCTCTCCGCCAGTATGGGACACTGGAAGAGAAGGGGAGTTTGCTTGGAACAAACAAAAATATATGGGTTGCATGAGTGGTCCGTTCAATCCTGCCCCACCATTCACTAAGACCACGGCTGATCTGAATGTGATACCCTCATTCCATTATACGGAGACTCCACTCTCTGCAGCCTCTGGTCCTTTTGTTGGTCCTGTTGGTCATGTTGCAGACTAAGATGCTGCAACAACACTCACCATTACTCATCCAGAAGGATGGGTCTAACAGGATAAGTCAGAATTTGAAGAGTCCAATCACAAGAATTAAAACTCAAAATAAAGGCATTGCCAGATGTTTAGTTCTCTCACATTCGCAATCCAACTCACATAACCAGCCCATCCATTATACTTTCAGGATGGAGCACTATGTAGATCCGGCTAGTGTACTGCTGAATGCAACCCAGCTATGTGCAGAATGGAACTCTGTGCAACCCACACCAAACTTGATCTATAATCCTGGGCTACATGTCCAGAGTGGGGAGCTGTGCAGTCCGCACTGGTTCATTCATATATAAACCCAGGCTGTTGCATTGTTCGGTAACACTATGTTAGATCACTGCCCAGTGTGGGAAAACATGTAACCAATGCTGAAAGTGACAGGATGTGCAGCTACCATCCATTTACAGCTCCATATATCCACTGTAACTTGACAAGGTGTGCTGCGAATGTAAAAATCACTGCGAGGAAGAGATGTAAATGGAAAAAATTTAAATACCAATAGTTCTGATTAAGGCGGAAAGGAGGTATGAGATAGCCTTGGCTGAGCAGATTAGTGTGAATCCAAATTCAGTATAGGAAAGAAAAAGAACAACCAGAGAGAGAATAGGACGTCTTAAAATCCAAAATGGGCACGCATGTGTTAAACCTCAAGAGATGGGTGAAGTCCTCAATTTCCCCTTTGTGTTTATCATGAAGAAAGACACGAAGACCTATGACCTTTGGGAGGTTAATTGTCATATCTTGGCACAGTCCATATCACAGTAGAGGTGCTGTTGGACTCATTAGAATGTACAAAGTCAGATAAATCTCTTGGTCCTGACCAGATATATCTAAGAGCACTGAACGAGGCGAGATATGACAGTTCAGGCGCCAAGGACCCGGAAGACTGGGCAGTAGCAAATGTTGTGCACTTATTCAAAAGGGCTGCAAAGAAAAGCTTGGGACATATAGACCAGTAAGCTTCACATCTGTTTCCCGAGACCACTTGAGAAGGTTTGGAGATATAAGATATGCATGCATTTGGAAAGACATAGTTTGACTTGGACCAGTCAGCATAGCTTTGTGCGTGGCAGATCATGCCTTACAAATTTTGATAGAGTGTTTTGAGGAAGTGACCAGGAAGTTTGACGACGGCAGGGTGGTGGACATAAGCTATATGGATTTCAGTAAGGCCTTTGATAAGATTCCACATGGTCGGCCGCTCTAGAAGGTTAGATCGCATGGACTCCAGGGTAAACTGGCAAATTGGCGACACAATTGGCTTGAAGTTATGAAGCAAATGGCTATGGTGTAGGTATGCTTGTTGGACTGGAGGCCTGTGACTAGTGGAGTGCCTCAGGGGTCGGTGTTGTGCCCATTGCTGTTTGCTATCTATATCAATGATTTGGACCAGAGTGCACAACGCAAAGTTAGTAAGTTTGCAGGTGACACTAAAATAGGAGGCATCGTTTACAGTGAGGAACGTTATCAGAAATTGCAGCAGTACATTGATCAGCTGGGGAAGTGGGCTGAGAAATAGCAAATGGAATTTAATATAGGTAAGTGTGACATCTTGCATTTTGGAAAGTCAAATCTAGGTAGGAGTTTAATGAAGAACGAGAGGGCCTTAAGGAGTGTAGTGGAACAAAAGGACGTTGGAGATCAGGTGCACGGTTGTCTGAAATTTGAGTCACAGATACACAGGACAGTGAAGAAGGCTGTTGGCACACTGACCTGGACTCCCTGGGGTCGGGGAGTCCAGAACGAGAGAGCACAGGTTTAGCGTGAGAGGGGAAAGATATAAAAGAGACCTTTCACACAGAGGGTGGTACGTGCATGGAATGGGCTGCCAGGTGAAGTGGGGGAGGCTGATACAAGTGCAACATTTAAGAGGCATTTGGATGGGTAAATGACTTGGTAGGGTTTGGAAGGTTATGGTCCAGGTGCAGGCAGGTAGGACTAGATTGGTTTGGGACATGTGGTCGGCAAGGATGGATTGGACCGAAGGGTCTGTTTCCATGCTTTACATCTCCATGACTCTATGACTTTTACTAATCTCTGTTTTTTGGTGCACCATGCTGGTGAGAAAGTCCAAATGGATATTTTCCATGAGGAGCTTACAAAGACCCAAAAGACCGGAGGAGTTTTCAGACATCCACCGCAACATTTTTCCTAGCACAGAAAGTAAGGATGTTTTTCCCCATGTGCATCTGTGTAAGATACTCTGTGCAGGCCTAGGAAAAGAGAAACCGGGTCCATCTCCAATTCTGTCCCCAAGACCCACTCTACTACACCTAACACAGTGCTCCAATATATATGAATCTTGCTGCAGGACCACATGCAATGAGCAAGAGTGCCTGTCGTCATTCTGCCTTTAGTACATGCTGAAGATAATCCCACTTTGAATTTTGAGAGAAACTCTGGTGTTAGATAGACCCTGTGAAGAATTTTTAACTGCATGGAATGTGTCCTATTACAGATCAAAATCCTTCGAGCATTTTCACAAATATCCTCCCATGTCTCCGAAGAGATGTAAACCGCCAACTCTCTCGCACAGACGTCACGAAGCTGTACAGTCTTGTCTGAGGGGACACTATCCAACTCATGATAAAGGATGCTGACAGAGAGGGTATTCGTCGCAAAAAGAACCCACTTCTCTGTATCGGATCTATAAGTGTCTGTTAAAAGTTTTTTTTAATCAAATCTCTAATCTGGAAAAAAAAACAGAGGAAGTCTCTACTAGGTAGTCCATATTTACGAGTTATTTGACCAAATGATATCATTGTTTCTCCCTCAAGTAAGACGTGGTGGCTCAGTGGTTTGCACTCCTAACTCACAGCACCAATGTCACGGGTTTGGTTCCAGCCTTGGGTGACTGGCTGTGTGGAGTTAGTATGTTCTCAACTGTGTCTGCGTTGGTTTCCTTCCCCAGTCACAAAGATGTGCAGGTTAGATGAATTGGCCATTGCTAAATCGCTCATAGTGTTCAAGAATCTGTAAGTTGGGGCATTAGTCAGGGTAAATATAGGATGGTAGAGGAAGGGTCTGGGTGGGTTACTCTTCAGAGGATCAAAGTGGACTTGCTGGGCTCAAGGACCTGTTTCCACACTGTAGGGATTCTACGAATTCTAAATCACCCAAGCAAGGTACCCCCCTCGTTGCCGACAGTTTAAATCTGGAATCCATCATCCCCGGTTGACAACACGGTATAGCAATTATAGGGGTAAGAAATATGGTTATGGCTGTGTTGCCCTCGATCTGACGCATTGTCCTTCAAGTTTTGACAGTATTGATCATCATTAGATTATGACAATACTCCATAAATGTTGTCATTTTATGTAAGAATAACAGACTAAGAAGAGTTCACTTTGTCTGAGAGGGCTCAATGCCATATTGTTGCCGAGACATCAGCAGCCCAGGCACTCACATACTGAAAAAAATACTGAATTGATTGTTTTTAATCGGGAAATCAACTCCCCACAATCTGTGGGGCAGTTGCAATTGTCATAGCTTGATAAAGAATCGCTTATGGTGCCAAATAAAAGAGCTAAACCAGCCATTATGTTTCTTAGATTAGATTCCTTACAGTGTGGAAACAGGCCCTTCAGCCCAACAAGTCCACACCAACCCACCACCCACATTTACCCCTACAGGCAAATTAGCATGGCCCATTCACCTAACATGCACATTTTTGAACTGTGGGAGGCAAGCGGAGCACCCAGAGAATGTGCAAACTCCACGCAGTCAGTCGCCTGAGGTGGGAAGTGAACCCGGGTTACTGGCGTTGTGAGGCAGCAATGCTAACCACTGTAGGGATGGTTAGCATGACTCTGCTTTCTGGGAAACATCAAAGAAAGCATTCACACAGGGTGTAGGAAATGAGGAAGGACATGAATTTTAATAACAGCTATCCGAATTGTGTAATTTTGTCAAACAAATGGATATAGTTCACGTTAAATAAATGATCAAAGACAAATGCAATGAATGTACTGAAAGAGGGAAACCACCCACGTGACCATTTAAACGGAAATTAGGATTTGCCCTCAGTATCAGGTATTTCCCTAAGACCTCCCATAGGTTTGGCCTGCAACTTTGTAAAATTAATCTTATCGTCCAGAAAGGCAACAAGAGAATTAATGCATTGCATCACATGATCTACCGAAATTGCGGAATTTGACAAAAAAAACATAAGACCCTCATCTGCATACAATATAATCTTACGTGACTTCTATCCCACTTCTGGGGCAAGTGAGAACTGCAGCCAGAGGATCGTGGTAAAGGACCCTCAACCAATTGATAAAAACGTTGCATAGACCAAACCGTTCTAATGTACAGAAGTGATCCGGCCACTCAACGCAATCAAATACCTTCTCTCATCTAAAGGGATCAATAATCCCTGGACAGATTGTCGTTGACACTCTTGGATCATATTGAGTAACGTCTTTACATTGTAGGAAGATCTGCGGCCCTTTATAAAGCCTATTTGGTCCTCTTTGGTAACGGAAGGCAGCAAAGTTTCCAGCTGTAATGCACGGATCTCAGACAGGATTTTTAAACCAACATTGAAAAGTGAGATTGGAGGGTAAGAAGCACAATCCTTCAGAGTCTTCCTCCCTTCAGCATCAGAGAGATATGTGCCTCTCTTAAGGATGGAGGGAGGGGTTCGTGACTGTATGAGTGACGGAACGTGCTAAACATCAGCCCTGACAATAGGTTTATAAATTATTTATAAAATTCACTCAGAAATCCATCAGGAACGTGCACCTTTACATTCTGAAGCTGCTTCACACCCTCCTGCGCTGACAATGGTACATTAAGGCACAACGCTTATTCAGGGGTTACTCCTGGAAGATCCAGGTTCTTGAAACATGACTCCATCTTAATCCATCTATCCTCACAATGTTCAGTCTGAAATAAATCGGTGAAAAATCTGGGACAGGAGACATTAATCTTTTTGGAATTGAAGGTAAGGATCCCAGCACCTTCCCAGCACATTGAGGTGATGACTTAAGAGGGGCGATCGTTTTCCTGGCAAGATAGAATAAATATCTGCCTGGCTTATCACCATGTTCAAACAGCCTTTGTTCTGCAAAACTAAGTTCCTTCTTGGCTGTCTGTGTGAGCGTGGAATTCACTGTAGACTGAAGCGTTGTAATCCTCTGCAGCTTAGCCACTGAGGGACAACCACAGTATGCACTCTTAGCTGCCCTCAGCTTTCCCTCAAACCAGCGTTCCTGCTCCCCCTTCTGCTACATCATAAAGAATAATTAATCCCTTGGCATAAGCCTTAGCAATTTCCCATAGAGTCGATGAGTTACTGGTTGAATCTGAATTAATGGCTAAGAAAGATCAGTATGCGTTGCAGTGGTCAGCATAGTAGCACAATTGTTAGCACTGCTGCCTCACAGCGCCAGAGACCCAGGTTCAATCCTGCCTCAGGTGACTGGCTGTGTGGAGTTTACACATTCTCCCTGTGTCTGCATGGGTTTTCTCCCACAGTCCAAAAATGTGCAGGTTAGGTAAATTGGCTATGCTAAATTGCCTGTCCTGTTAGGTGAAGGGGTCAATATCAGCGGGTGGGTCGGTGTGGACGTTTTGGGCCGAAGGGCCTGTTTCTACACTGTAAGTAATCTAATCTAACTACTCAATTAACCAACTAGTCTTAAGAATAAAGGGATGCATTCGCTAGTGTCTCGAATCTATTATATTGCCCTTAATCTTAATCAATAAGTGTACTGCTTCATGGTCAGAAATGGTAATATTCCCAATTGTGCAGGATGCCACCGAATCTAAGATTGTTGCAGGAATGGGGAAGATATCAACCCTCGTGTGCCATTTATGCCGGTTAAAGAAGAAAATAAAATCCCTGCTTGTGATGTGGATCTGTCACCAGACATCCACCAGCTCTCGTTCTGCACACATATCCACTAATTGCTTACATTATAACGAGGGCATTGGGGCACCTTTGGACATTCTGTCCACCGTGGGGTCCATAAGACTTTTGAAAACTTCTACAATAATGTGCCAGGATGCAAGATAACTGAATTTGGAAAATGCATCTCCCAGGAATTTAAGAGGGTACGCTGGGAGTGGGGGGTTGGGTTGGGGTGGGGGTGGGTCGATAAACATTCAAAATACTAAATTCTTTACTATAGTTCAAGGCTTCGGGTAGTATGAGCATCCCGTGAGTGGCAAATACAATCTAGTAGGTTAAATGGAAGATTCTTTTTATCCATTATGGCTTCTCCCTTCCTCGTAATATTAAAAGACGAGAAATAAACCGATCAAGCCCGACCTGCTGTAATGTCAAATGTTCCTTGTCATCAAGGTGCATCTCCTGCAATAGGACAACATCCACCCTCTCTTTTTAAGACTAGAAAGTAATTTTTTCCTCTTTTCTAGCCAATGGCTCGCCTTAGTGCTCCAGGTAGACCATTTAAGCACATCATTACCCAGAACACACTGTAGCAACATTTGAACTCGAGAGAGGAAGAACTCTAATTACTGATCATTAATAAACAACATCTCATAGAGCTTAAAAACTACACACACTAAGGCTACTACAACTGCCAACTCTCAAAACTTTCTAAAACTAAGCATTTTAAGTAAATGGCTGGGATGGAGTGGGTTAGGGAACCACTTTGCCCGTGCTGTGATGCAGAGTTCAACAAAGCAGACCTTCCAGATCGACACCATCTTGGACTTCCCCTTAACATTTTATCGATATTATCATTTCATTTTACATTTTATTCCTGGATGTGGTGGAGCAGTGTGATTTTTTACCACTGTCAGCATTTCCCCAACACTGCACATTCCTGCCATTCCCCGATAATCCTTGACTCCGTTATTCTTTATGAACTTTCTGTCTGCCTCAAACATATTCAATATCTCTGCCTCCAATGCTCTGCATGGAAGAGAGTTCCAAATACTCTCACCATTGAGAAAACAAAAATTAACTTCATCTGTGTGAGAGATTATTTTTGTCTCCTTACCTGAGAAAGGATATAATTAAATTAGAAGCAGTTCGGAGATGTTTCACTTCATGTATTCCATGGATGAGGGTCTTATATTATGAAGGCTTTAACAGGTTACTCTTGGAATGAGAGGCGATCTTATTGAAACATACAAAACCTAGAGGAGAGTGATCATATAGATACCCACTGGGTGTTTGTATCGTCCAAACTTCTTGTTGTTTTTATAAAATCTCTACAGAGTGGAAGCAGGACATTCCGTCCATCAAGTCCACATTGACCGTCGGAACAGTATCCCCCCCGGACCTGCCCCCCTACTCTATCCATGTAACCCTGCATTTCCCATGACTAACCTATCTAACCTGCATATTCCTGGGCACTATGGGCAATTTAGCATGGCCAATCCGCTCTAAGCTGCATATCTATGGACGATGGGAGGAAACTGAAACACTGGGAGGAAATCTACACAGACATGGGGAGAATGTTCAAAATCCACGTAGAGGGTTGCCCGAGGTTGGAACTGAACGCAGCTACTTGGTGATGGGAGGTATCAGTGCTAACCACAGATCCACCATGCGCATCCGTTAGCTGTATTAGTTACTTGTGGCTGACTAAATAAATCTGCCTGACTTGTTCCTGTCGCTGAACCTGACTCACTCTGAGACCTTTATCATCGGCCATATCACCAACCTGGCTACATTTAAAATTTGGTGTCAACAGTGGAGGAATGGGACGAGAAAAGGAAACAGTGACACTCTCCAACATCCGTCAGAGCAGGAATTAGGATAAATCCACAAAGTCGGATTTCAGTTAAGTGGGAATTCTCTTTCCCAGAAGTTTGGGGTGGCTGGACCTTTATATTACATCGAAGCTGGCTTTGTCTGATTTTCCATGGACAGGTGAATCAGGGATAATGGTGCTTGGAAAGAAAAGTGCAGCTGGGATCACAATGAGATGAGCCATGATCTTATTTACTGGTGGAGTCGTGTGAAAGGGCCGAATGGCTCACTTGTGTCCCTCAGCCCTATGTTCTGATGTTCCATTCAGCCTCGGACATGCTAAACGGGCAGATCGAGGCCACTCCGATGGTTAGGTGTAGTTTTGGAAATGTACTTGGAAAATCCAGGCTGGATCAGGAAGTGACCACCACCCACACCCCCCAGTCCCTGTTTCCAGGCTTCCCCTCTCTGTAACTTCTGCTCCAGATGTGGGTCATGTTGCAGACCCAGATACGCTGGGGATACAGCCACATACCCCACCCAGGGTTAAAACAACAAATTCTCTACTCTCCCTGAATGCAACATTGTACAACACGATTTCCAGAAAAATAACCCGTTACTTTCCAAAAGCATGACAAGTGAAATTAATAAACAGGAACAGGAGTAGGTCAATCGGCCCCTCAAGCTAACCCTGTCATTTAATAAGAACATGGCGGATCTACTCCAGTGCTCGACTCCACTCTCTTGCCGACTCCTTGTATCCCTCCACACCTCTCTGAGTTAGGGAATTCCAGATATTCACTACCTTCGGAGCGAAGACATTACGCTGCATCTCAGATTGAAATCGATGTTCCTTATTCGGTATCTATATCATCGAGTTCGACACTTTGCTCAAGAATGGAAAAAACTTCTCAACATCTACCTTCTCCAACCCCTTCTGTGTTTTGTAGGTTTCAGCATTATCACTCCTCATTCATTTAAACCCCAAATAATTATCGCCTCACCATCTTAGAGATTCTCAATAACACAACCCTTTCTTCCCAGGGAACCGCCTAATGTACCAACCTAGTTACTTGCTGAATCAGCATGCTGACCTTATGTTTCATACACAGGAAGACTTCAATGCCTTTACTGTTCCTTTCCTGGAAGTCCTCCCCATTAAGTAACAGCCTGCTTTTTGATTCTCAGTGTTATCCTTAAACTCGGATGTATATTGCACTCACCTCCCTCCTTCAGGCTGTTAGCATAGATTGTAAATAACTGATGCCATCAGACTGAATTTTCTGGTACTCCAGCAGATAAACCTTTACCATAAAGATCCTTTAAACCTGACTCTCCCATTTCTGTGTTAACCAATCATCATCCCATGTTAATACAGTATCCGACGTCCTGGAGCTTCTGTTTTGTGTAAGAACTTTTGTTTTGTAATATCTTGTGGAAAATCTCTGGAAACCTCGTGTCTACCAGACCCCTTTATCAAGTCTGTTGTTACATTCTCAGGCATCTCCAGAAATACTTTGCATGATTTTACAGGGCAAAATATCATTTCCCTTTCACAAAACCACCCTGACTCTGCGTGAAGCTTTTCTAAATGTCCATGCTTGCCAGGTTTTCCAAACGATACTAGTCCTATCTGTTTTCATTAGGTCCATGTGCCTCTAAATGTTTCCCATTCATATGTTTCTCCAAATGGGTTTTAAATGTTGTAGCTGTCCTTGCATCTCGCACTCTTCCTCTGGAAGCTCAGTCTATACCCACACCACCCTCTGTGTAAGAATGCTGTCCCTTACTCCCTTTTAAATCTACCCTCATTCACCTTAAACCTATTCCCTCTATGTTTGGATACCCCTACCCTTTGGAAAAGACCTTGGCTATTCACCCTATCCATACCTCTCATGATTTTATAAGTTTCTATAATGTCACTCCTCAACACCTTACACTTCATCTGATGCTAACTTCAAGAACAAGCGTTTAAAGATAAGCACTGCAAAATTGAAACAATATTAAAAATGAGAGGTAACCAACACTCAGCCCAAATGTCATACTGTGATTTGTTTTTCTCCATGTTACAATAATAAGGCAGCATGAAACGCTTACTAGTGCCAATAAGAAGTCAAGCACCTGAATTCCTTTATCTAAAGGGGGTAATGATGATGACAGTGAAAACGTATCTGTGGCCAGATCTATATAATACCACATCGTCAACATTCTCCCTCCTGGCCTCCGTATAACTTTGTGTGGTTGTGTCTTTTTTATCTTGCATTGAATAGAGAGAACCCATTTCCCCCATTCACACCTTAAATTTGACCCATTATACAGAATATTTTCGTTCACCACTGCCACACCCTCTTTTCCCTGCCACCCATCCTCCACTTCTGGCAAGGGATTAAAAGACCATTTTGCAATTGTATTCAGTTTTGAAGAATTGTCACACTGGACTGGAAACGCTAACTCTGTTTCTCTTTCTCTGTAGATGTTGACAGACCTGCTGAGTTTATCCAGAAATGAATAGGCGCAGAACAATTTTTCAATTAAATAAATAATTATGGATACTGGAAATAAAAATAAAAAACCTTTATAGAAGGTTCAGTGGACCTGAAAGTTTAACTCTGCATTCACTTCAGAAAATTCTGCAACATCTTTAGCAATTTCTTCAGCAATTTCTGATTATGAACAATTTCCAACGACAATTGTCAAAGATGCCCAAACATCCTGTCCAACATGGAGCGTCGTACACTGGGAACTGAACAGTAACGCATGTTGACAAGTTCCTTGCCTCTGAAACTGCATAAGGCTGGCACCACTGATACTGCAGAGTTCTGAATCATGGTCAGGGAGAAAAATAGAAGGAAACACATTCACTTGAAATACCGAAGATGGCATTACTGAAAGGAAAAGATTCAGATTAGTATCTTAAATGGATATTGTTTATGTAACAAATTGGAGGCGTGACACCAAGGAAAGACTTCCATTTCCCCCAGGATAGTCCATCCGTCTACCATTTCCATCAAGCCGATCCATGGGTCAGTGACGAGTGTGGGTGAACCTGGTCGGGTCGGAATCACGTGCACCTACACCTATGACAATCCATTAAAGCTACCGCACTTGACTAGTTACACTAAGAACAGCAGGACTAACATCTGATACAGAGAGAGAGATGATCCCAAGACTAACAAATCAGATATAAGCTCTCTCGTCCTGTCAAATCCATGCATAAAAGTCGATGGACCATTAAACAACTTACTGGAGATGACTCCACAAATATCCCCATCCTAAATAATGGAACAGCCCTGTGCATCCATAT
>NC_057717.1:5489824-5522246 GCF_004010195.1 Chiloscyllium plagiosum | reverse complement strand
AAAGAAGAGGGACAGAAAGACACAGAGATAGAGACAGAGAAAAATAACTCCCATCGAGTACCAGAGGATGAACACAGACCGAGGAAGCGAAAGAATAAAATAAACCCGTGGAGGGACACAAGGAGAGTACAGGAATGCACAGAGAGGTGTATTCCTGGAACATCGATTCTCCTCTTCAAATGTTGTCAGATCCGGCGTGCTTTTCCAGTACAGCACTCTTTACTCTGACCTCCAGCATTTTCAGTCATCACTTTGTCCCAATAAAAAGTGACTCATGCTCTGGGGACTTTTCATGCTGGACAAGCTGGGTAGCTCCAATACGAATGCTGTGAGGTTAAGGCAATTTCGCTTGGACAACAATTTCATTATAGGCGCAAAACAGGAGTTTCAGGCGCGAGCTGTAAGTCTTTAAGTTCTATATTCCTTTAAATTTTTCAGACATGGAATAATTTTTAAAAAGTGTGCCGTCTTTGTATGAAAGGATATAGGGCACCCGTGTGACTGAAAACATACGGCAATATCAAAAAACAATCTCAATTGAAAAAGCCAGAGAGTATGTGTAAAGCAATGGAAATCGCACCTGAATGTAGAGAAAGCATTTTGACTTTATGGATTATGGATTGTAGAGTGTATTTACCAAAGTGATACATCGTGTCCAAGTTTACGTTCTCAGAACAGGTTAAAGTTTTGCAAGTGATTAATTATAAACCAAAAACAGGCAGTTAATCCCATCAAATATATGCTGAGTGTCTGTTGAAGAATCCAGTCTCATTTCATGTTCTCTTCTGAAAGCCTGCAAGCTTGTTTCCTTCCGGTGCTGATCAGATTTCCTTTAACATGCATTCATCATCTGCTCTTCCACCAATCACATGAGCAGTTTGTTATTCATAATACCACTCACTGCATTTGAAATACAACTCATGCCCATCTATCTTTTTATCAACATTTTCAATTGGTTTCCTCGAGTCCTCTGTTAACAATTACTGGAAACAGCTTTTTTTTTGTCTCCCTTAACCAAAACCTCTATAATCCTGTAGATCTCTATCAAAAATCTCTTGACTCATTTTCTTCAATAAGAGCAATTCAGCCTTCACCAAGCCAAATCTTGTAATTATATGTCGTTTTGTATCCCAGGATCAGTTGCTCATTTAATGATTAAGTTAACTACAGTGTGTGAAAACTGGCTATTGGCCCAACAAACCCACACTGACGCTCTAAGAAATAACCCAACCAGAACCATTCCCGACGCTATGTTTACCCGAACACTGTGGGCAATTTAGCATGGCCAATTCAACTAACCTGCATATCTTTGGATTATGGAAGGAAACCGAAGCACCCAGAGAAAACCAAGACAGATATGGGAGAATGTACAAACTCCACACAGATATTTGCCCGATGCTGAAATCAAACCCAGGTCCTTGGTGCTGTGAGGCTAATCACTGAGCCACGGTGCTGCCCGTCTGAACCACATTGCTGCCCATACATTATATCTTACCTTCTACATTAACTCGAGAACTCTCAGCTCTTTCCTAAATGGTGGTGACCAAAGTGGACACACTTGTGACCTAATCAGATCATTCAAAAATTCTGATCTTTCCCAGAGTTTGCACTAATTACCTCTATTCCTGAAGTTGAAGATCCTGTATAGTTTTCTAACTTTTGTCTTGGTTTATCCTGTAAACTTTCACGGTTATTCACCTTAGCCCCAAGATCCCCCGTTCCTGCATGCCCTTTTAATCTGTGCATTTCACTATACATTCACTCTGCTTATTCCTTCTGAAAGAGAAGTATCATCTCATGGTGATTTCCAAAAAAATAATTAAATTCAACACAAAACAGAAGTCAGAAAGGTTTAAAGCAGGAACTGCTGCCTTTGACATTTCTGGTCATGCAGCACCGATCCACTCGTTGTATAGCACTTGGCCAACAGCCTTGTGTGCCCCAATAATTTAAATGATTATCGAAATATTTCAATTTTGATGGTTTTTGAACTCTACCAATATTTCAGGAAGTAGGTTTCAAATCTCACAGCAGACACTCGGTGAAAACATACTGTCTTAAATCCCCTCCTAAAACTTCTATGACCTCAGTTACTGATCCTTTCCCTAACACAAAAGGTTTCTTCCTGACGGTGCTCTTCATATTGTTTGTAAACATCACCAGTTCTCCTCCCCCTGAGAATTGCTACGACACGGGGTAACCCCACCTCCCTATAGTTTAAACAAGCAACACAGAAAAGATTTATCTCGTGAAATTTCGAGTGGATATGAACAATTTAGAAGAAAAAGTAACAGCTTTATTTCTTAAATTATACTAGAGAATAATTAACTAACATCTATTTGCGACTCTTTCCTCTTACTTATCATTTATTATCCCTTCTATAATACTATTGCGATAAACCATCGATTAAGATTTAACAAAATTCAAATTTCAGCATAAGGCACATGTCGAATTTTACCTTTGCAGCTTCCTCTGTTATTTTCCTCCTCTTGGGAGTTCTCCTTCACGGGTCATTGATAGATACTTTGAAGAGAGCTAGTTTTCCAGCAGTCTGCAAATGTTGGTGGCTTGGCAGTTCTCTCTTAACTGTTCGAGTTTTCCCGATCTTACACTCCTAAGTGTTAGATTATGGCATTATCTTTTCATATTTGTCAATATACTAAATTCAAACTCGACTGGAGTTTGGTATTTTTGCGTTATAATTTAATCTGATTGGCTGATTTCGAATTTATTTTTGTATCCAGGCAACAGTTACTCCAGCTGATCGAACAAATGTTATGGTTTAAATTTTCCAGCACTGTGTGTGCTTCTGTAAGTCCTTCGCTCTCTTAAAAGTACAGACCACTTCGTCACCTCCACCTTTAAGAAATGTATGAACCATGATAATGAAAAAATGGTTCTTTTTTCTTTTCTTTGAAAACGTTACCCTAAAATACAAATATTTGTAAACTAAGTTCACCTTAACGTCTTCCCACATACGTGTGCGTGTGTGTGTTGGGGGTGGGGTTGGGCGTGAGTGGGTATCTAACATTAATCAAATACAAATCTTAACTAACCTTTATCAGTTAAATCCGAGATAACGCATCTGGCATTAAATTCTTACGACCTGCAACAAGTATTATTTTTAAATGAAACGTCTGTAACATGAAACTCCAACGAATTCCTCTCATTTTCTTGTCGTTAAAGCGTTCGATAACGATCCCCACAGTAGGCTACTGTACAACATGTGGAGGAATGGGATTGTGGGAGATGTAGCAGTTTGGATCAGTAATTGGCTTGCGGAATGAAGACAGAAGATGGTGGTTGATGGGAAATGTTCATCTTGGAGTTCAGTTACTAGTGCTGTACCACAAGGGTCGGTGTTGGGTCCACTGCTGTTCGTCATTTCTATAAATGATCTGGATGAGGGCATAGAATGGTGGGTTAGTAAATTTGCAGGCGACACTAAGGTTGGTGGAGTTGTGAATAGTGACGAACGATGTTGTAGGTTATAGAGAGACATAGATTAGCTGCAGAGCTCAGCTGAGAGGTGGCAAATGGAGTTTAATACGGACAAGCATGAGGTGATTCCCTTTGGTTGGAGGAATCGGAATGCAAAGTACTGGGCTAATGGTAAGATTCTTGGTAGTGGACATGAGCAGAGAGATCTCGGTGTCCATGTACACAGATCCTTGAAAGTTACCACCCAGGTTGACAGGGTTGTTAAGAAGGCATACAGTGTTTTACCTTTAATTAATAGAGGGATAGAGTTCCAGAACCATGAGGTTATGCTGCAGCTGTACGAAATTCAGGTGCAGCCGCCCTTGGAATATTGTGTACAGTTCTGATCACCGCATTATAAGAAGAATGTGGAAGCTTTGGAAGGGATGCAGACGAGATTTACTGGGATGTTGCCTCATATGGAGTGGAAAGTCTTACGAGGAAAGGCTGATGGACTTGAGGCTCTTTTTGTTAGAGAGAAGAAGTTTGAAAGTTGACTTCATAAAGACATATAAGATAATCAGTGCGTTAGATAGGGTGGACAGGGAGAGCCTTTTTCCAAGTATGGTGATGGCGAGCACGAGGAGGCATAGCTTTAAATTGAGGGGTGATAGATATAGGACAGATGTCAGAGGTAGTTTCTTTACTCAGATATTAATAATGGTATAGAATGCTTTGCCTGCAACAGTAGTAGATTCGCCAACTTTAAGTACATTTAAGTCATCATTGGACAAACATATGGACGTACAGGGAATAGTGTAGGTTAGATGGGCGTCAGATTGGTATGACAGGTCGGCGCAACGTTGAGAGCCGAAGGGCCTGTACTGCGCTGTACTACTATGTTTTATGTTCTATGAGAGTGTGGTGCTGGAAACACAGAGCGGGTCAGGCAGCATCTAAATAGCAGGACAATGGACATTCCGGTCCTTAGCACGTCATCATCAAATCATCAGAAGAACATACTGCATAATACTTAGTGACAGTTATGAAAATGATTATTTGCGAATAAACAGTAGTCATACTAGGCAAAAACAAGTGCAAATTTTGAACGTGCTTACACTTAACAATATTTTGGTCTGGGATACAGGACCTAGATTCGTCATTTCAAAGTCCGTTGTTGAAAACTTTGCATAATTCTCATATTCTAGTCATAAAATTGAACAAAATGAATCCGTGGATTTGTGCTTATTGGATAAGCAAATCGTACGTATTTTTTAGGACGTTCAGTAATGAGATCTTCATGTTAATGGTTAGAATAATGTTGAAAACGTTTACAAATAAATTTCTATCTCCAGTCACACACATGGATGTTGGGCTGGGGTCATGTTTGTCATCAACTTAGCTGTACAAGTTTTCTTAGGATACTAACGTTGCGTAGCTGTTCACACTGGAAATGGTTTGTGGGTGATTCAATGTGAGTCGCCATTTGCTGCATGGGTCCATCACCTTTATAACACTTTCAATCAGGATTGGATCCAAAGGTAGAGAATTACGGACCTTCGGTATCATAACAGAAATCATCCACATGGATGATTTTGTGAAACATGATCGTTGGCAGGTCATTTTATGCATGTTAAACTGCATTCTGAAAAGCATTGATCTCTATTATAGTCCATTGACCAGTCTGCTCCATGTATTTCCCTGTTGCTCAGGAGAATCCCCTTCTTTTGTTTTGCGAGGGATACTGTAAATAACTGTTCAGGTACAGTTGAGACGCTCTCTGGACAAATGGACGAGATGACCAGTCTACTAGAGGGATTGGTGAGGCCCAGTAGCAGTGCATCTGAATTCAGGCGCTATCAAAACCACTTTTAACATATTTGCTGTCTGCAAGATGATGCATTCACTGATCGGAATATGAATCAGCTGTCTATTATGGTCAAAACGTTGTGTAGTAAGTAGTTGTGTACGCTGGTAATTTATTTTTCACGTCAATTATCTTGAAATGGAAGACAGCGATGATCAGCTTATTCTACAATATCTAAGAAATAATGTAATGTTAACTCTTCATTGTAGACAATGTAAAGGTGACCTGCAGTATATTTATCAAAGACCAATCATGAAGTAGTCAGGCATTGTCTGTAGCATAGCATTCTGCCAGCGTGACTGTTTCCCAGGCAACATCATCATTATCCTTTCTGGTCGGTTGTGTCCCTTTGGCAGGACTGATCGAGGCAAAGATGGCAGCTCCTTGGAGGAAACTGCTCAGCATTGTTGCTAGATGCCATGATATATCCTTGCATCAAGTTAAACGCGAGCAATGAAACTTGCTGCTGATTGCCACGTACCATATCGCCTGAATCAGGATTTCTCTATTTGACCACAGCATCAAGCTTTGAAAGACCAGACAATGTACTCTGGGCGGTTGACTTTAATTTTCATCACGAAGAGTTGCTCCACAACACCAGGAGCCATGAAGAGCCGATGGGAGCAGACTTAAATGCGGGTCGGGATGGGGAAATAGGGTCCCCATGTCTGGAGGAAATGGATACCAGAAGCCAAAGGGGGTGGGTCTGCAGCAGGTGGTGAGGCAAACAATAAAAGGGAAATGTATACTGAACCACATCATCACAAATCTGCTTGCTGCAGATACCCTTGCCCATTTAACATACGTAACTGAAATATATATTTTATCAACAGAATTCTGGAGACATGGCTGTAGGGTACGCGTGCTGGGAATTGAATGTCCAGTGTTGTTCAGTGTTTAGAAAGAAGAGGCACTAAGAATAATTCTGTTATCTTTTGTTGTTGGTTTAAGAAGATTCCAACAAAATATAAGACAGGATGTGAGTTCTATTGCTGGGAAATCGGGATGGGTAATGTGATGAAACACCAGTAAAATACTAGCATGCTCGATATACCGATGCCTTAATTGTAGGGATGATTTTGAGAAGGATTTCATCAGGAAATTAGAGACATGCATAATCCGTGAACACTTGTAATTATGTGTTACTCTAATCTGCATTCAGATTTTAAGAATCAAGTTGGTAACAATGCCGCTGAGCAGGCATTACCTAAGTGGTTACGGCACGATTTTCTTGATCACTAATTGGAGTAACGAAGTGGAGAACAGGACATTCATAATGGATATCACCCATTCAGAAATGAATAATTAACAATAGATTTGTGCAAGGCCCCGTGAGGTTGATGGAGAGTGACGTTATTGATTCGGAGTTTAAATGCAAAAACACGGATGGTACAATGTGAGAGTTGGCTGTGATAGATTATTGGAATTAGTTAAATACAGACTGGTTGGAAGGCAATGCTTAAAATGTGAAGAGCACTTTGGCGCACTGCAACAATTGTTCACATGGAAAACGTGACGAAATCACGTCCAAGGAAAGTTGGGATGCCTTAGATACAAGGAAGAGACGTACAAATTTGCCAGAAAAAAGGAACAATAGATGTGAGGAGAGTATTGGGTTTATAATTCAGCAATGGCAAACTAAGATATTCATTAAGAAAGAGAAAATAGACAAAGTAAGCCTCAAGAAAAAATAGAAAAGAAAACGTCACCATAAAAATACGCGTGTTATTTGAAGTGGAAACAAATGTAGCTGCCTGACGGTCATAAAGAGGATTTAAGGTGGCGTTGGAATTTATAATGTACAGCAAGAGGTGGTTGAATAAATAAATGCATATCTTGGCTCCGTATTCACAAAGGAAGACAATTCTTAAAAAAAAACAGAAATATAGGGGGAAAAATTGCTTACCGAAATGAAGTAATTGAAGGAAATCTGTTTTCGGAGGGTGACTGCTTGTGAATGTAAACTTACTTATTGAAGACTAATAAATATCCAAAACCCGATAATCTACATCGCAGAACACGTTAGGAATTGTTTCCAGAGAAAAATAAATTCATGCATTGGTTGTAATCTTTTAAGATTGGATTGGCTTCTCCAATTGGTTAGTTTCTGGTTGGCTTCTCCAATTGGATGTCCCAATGCAAATCTTCTGTTTAAAACAAGCGAGATAGAAAGAAATTCAGGAACTATAAACCTGTCAGCTTGATATTCGGCGTGGGAAAATTCTTCATTCCATTATAATACTTTTGATAGCAGAGCATTTGGGAAACAGTGGCAGGATCAAATACAGCTAGCATGTATTTATGAAAGGGGAATAACACCGGATATTTCTATTGGAATTGATTGAGGATGTATCTAGTAGCTTTGATGAGGGTTTGACGTCAGGGTGGGAAGGGGAGGGCGGCAGTTCATGTAGTTTCTCGGGACTTTCCAGCAACTCCGGTATCCCAGCCAAATGTGTTGAATCCTCCAAAAACACAGGTGAAATTATCATGAATCCTCTGCGAACCCAAGGTAACAGTTTCAAATCCTCTGCAATCCAAACCTTATCACTTTCAAATCTCCAGGACCCCAATTTAATCGTCCTAAATGGTTGAGACACTCGCTTAATGTTATGAATATCACTGAGATTTCAGTCTAACTATCTTGAATCCTCCAGAAGCCGTGTCTACTCCTCTTGAATCCGCTGAAATACGAATCATTTGTGAACTTAGGAAAACACACTCGACTTGAGGCTTAACCTCTGGAATCCTCTGGGATGCAATAGTAATACTGTTGAATCATCTGCGACCCCATCCAACGAAGAGCAAAGCAGCATCACTTTACAAAGACAACACAATGCTATGACAGAGGATCAGAGAAAACATGGTTTTCTTGACGAGATCAAACCCGCTCCAAATGTATAAATTGCATAGGCCACACCCTAGCCTTTTTCTTAATTACTGGGAAATGTAACACTTTGTGTTCTGGATATGATTTGGTTGGTCACGCTGCTCGACTTTAAGCAAAACATACTTTATTCTAACACATGAGCAAAAATACAAAGAAACCAAAGAAAACATTGTCATAACGTTAATTCGAATGAAATACATAACAAGGGATATACTATTTAATTACAACTCGTCCGTTGTTCCAATTTTTAAAAAAATTAGATTACTTAGTGTGAAAACAGGCCCTTCGGCCCAACAAGTCCACACCCTCCCATTACCCTACATTTATCCCTTCACCGAACACTACGGGCAATCTAACTTGGCCAATTCACCTAACCTGCACATTTTTGGACTGTGGAAGGAAACCGGAGCACCCAGAAAAAACCCGCGCAGACGCGGGGAGAACGTGCAAGCTCCACACACTGAGTTGCCTGAGGTGTGAATTGAACCCAGGTCTCTGGCGCTGATGAAGTAGCAGGGCTAACCACTATGCCACCGTGCCTCCCACGGGAACACTCCATGACACTCTTGGCAAGACGATTTAGAAAACAATTTTCAATCTCAGTCTTGTCAACCCAGCAGCAGAGAAATAACTCAAACATTTAGCTGCAGAAGAAAGAGCTGTATACAGCAGCTTGAACTCCAAAGCATCCAATTTTAATAACTGGAAGTAAAACTAAAATCTTGTGTCTGTGAGATCCCGTTGTCATCCTTCTTTTGTCTTTTTTTTTCAAGAAAAGACATCAACCCTATATACTCTGCTTTTCATGGACCAATGACATTACTACCAAATGTACAAAGCTCCTCTCCAAGAGAAACAGGGCAGAACCAATCTCTCTGAAAGGCACATATTGTCAAAGCTCCAAAATATAAAATAAATATATTCAAAGGTGGCTTCATGTTCGAAGACTAATTTCACGCTCTTGGAACGCATTATTATATTCATACACATGTAATTAAACCGAAGCATGCAAACAGTCAATGCTGCAGTCTATCTTAGTCAGCTTCTTCTGCCAATGAACAGCTCCTTCTGTCTTCATTAAAGTTCGGTAATGTTTAAAATTTTCAAATTGAATGGCGGTAGCAACACTCCATTGTTTGCTATTTTGTCTTTTCGTTAAAATATCTTAAAGAGCTACAATCAATTGATGCAATATTCTCAGGTACCTTGCAGACATCATAATTGTTGAAATTTTGCAAGTCAACACTAAACCCAAGGTCTCTGTCTCAATGACAAAATATTTCTTTTGATGAATAATCAACTGTCGGGAGAAATATATGGTCTTCGTGCCATTTCATCGATTTCTTGCAAAAGGATAACATTGACACGAGCACATTAATCGCATTGACAGAAAACGGGAATGGCTTTATTGTTTTGGTGTTGCTCAGGTTTTCTCGGCTGTTGACACAGATTTCCGGCTGTCCAATGCTTTCTGACACTTTTCTGTCCACTGAAAAAATGTTTATTTCTTCAGCAAGTCAGTCAGTGAAACAAAACACTGCTAAAGTTCATTTCAAACCTTCAATTAAAAGCACTAAGTTCCAGGATCATGGTACTTTACGTATCGGACTCTGCCCAAGAGAGTTTGGTTTCACATTCTTTGCGGCCATCTATCTGTTTTGAACGACATCCCCGAGGAACGTGGCATTGGCTTTTTGCAAACTCAGTGCTCGCCAGGTTTATCACTAGGTATAATTTACATTATAGATATTAATAATCGAATAAACAATTATTTCGAAGTGAAAGCAAAATATCCAACTAAAAACTTATTCACCTGAGACCAAATCCAAAGATTCATGCAAGATTTTCGATTTCTTTGAGCTCTGATGCTAATACTCATGTCATCACTTGAAATCTCCGACAACAACAGCATAAATATTTCTCCAAGTTAGAATCGAAAGCGTGGCTACCTCAGGTCAACAATTTCCTCATTTTGATATTTTCCAAATTGACAATCCTGGAACCTTTATTCTCAGCTCGTCACTGGCAGAATTTGAACTCTTTGTTCTGAGTCCTTACCGAGAATGTAAAATTCTTAGAGAAAACACAAATTACTCAAAACAACAGTTTACTGGAATGGGATTGTTGTAAATTAACCTCACCTCTTGTTTAAAACAGACTATAACCCCATGTGTAATAAAATTCTGTTGATCATTTTAGATTGTATTTAACTCCTCGGTAAACTGGTCAGTTTATCATGACTGATGCCTGAGAGCCACGTGTTTCACTGAGTTATTAAAATGACCATAAATGTTTTCTTTCCTGAAATGCGAAGGGCGGGTACAGAAGTTTAACATTACATGGGAGCCAGAAAATATTTTGCGACGTAGTGTTACATGCCAACAACTATTGTCTATTCGTTCACCTCATCAGGGACCTCGAAGTAAAGGAACCAGTAGGAGGTAGTGACCACAATACAATAAGCTTTAATCTGCAGTTTGAAAGGGAGAGGGTAGAATCGGAAGTGGCAATATTTCATTTGAATAAGGGGAGCTATGGAGCTATGAGGGAGGAGCTGGCCAAAGTTCAATGGTGCAATACCCCAGCAGGGATTGCAGTGCAAAAACAATGGCAGGCATTTCTGGGTATAGATGCAGTATCAGTTGATTCCAAAAAGGAAGAAAGATCCTAAGGGGAGGCAGGGGTGGCCGTGGCTGACTAGGGAAGTTATAAAGACAAAAGGGAAAAAGTATAACATAGCTAAGATGAATGGTAAATCAGAGGACTGGGAAGCTTTTAAAGAACAACAGAGTATACTTGAAAAGGAAATATGCAAAGAAAAAATAAGGTACGAAGGTAAACTGACCAAAAATATAAAGGAGGATAGCAAAGGCTTTTTTAGGTATGTGGAAAGAAAAGCAATGGTTAAGACTAAAATTGGCCCTTGCAGACAGAAACGGGTGAATTTATTACGGGGAACAAATAAATGGCCGAAGAGTTGAATTGGTACTTTAGAAGTCTTCACTGGGGAAGACACGAGCAATCACCCAGATGTAATAGTGGCTGAAGAACCTGAACTGAAGGGAATTTATGTTAGGCAGGAAATGGTGTTGGAGAGACTGTTAGGTCTGAAGGCTGATAAGTCCCCGGGACATAATGGTTTGCATCCCAGGGTAGGGAAGGAGGTGGCTCTAGAAATCGTGGATGCTTAGGTGAACATTTTCCAATGTTCTATAGATTCAGGATTAGTTCCAGCGGATTGGAGGGTGGCTAATGTTGTCCCACTTTTTTAAGAAAGGAGGGAGAGATAAAAAAGAGAATTATAGACCAGTTAGTCTGACCTCAGAGATGGAATAAATGCTGGACATTTATTAGCAGTAACAGGATAGATCAGATTCAGCATGGATTTATGAAGGGGAAGTCATGCTTGGCTAATCTTCTGGATTTTCTTGAGGGTGTAATTCTGAAGATGGACAAGGGCCTGGATTTTCAGAAAGCCTTTGATAAAGTCCCATAAAGGAGGTTAGTGAGCAACATTAGGGCACATGGCATTAGGGGCAAAATACTAACATGGATTGAAAATTGATTGGCTGATAGGAAACAAAGAGTAGTGAAAAATGGCTCCCTTTTGGAATGGCAGGTGGTGACCAGTGGTCTGCTGCAGGGATCAGTGCTGGGATCGCAGCTTTTGCAATGTTCAGTAATAATGTAGATGATGGTATTAAAAGTAATATTAGCAAATTTGCTGATGACACAAAGCTGGGTAGCAGGGTGAATTTTGAGGAGGATGTTAGAAGAATACAGGGTGACTGGATAGGCTAGGTGAGTGGACGGATGCATGGAAGATACAGTTTAATATGGATAAATATGTGTTTGTCCACTTTGGTGGCAAGAACGGGAAGGCAGATTACTATATAAATGGTAAATGGGCAGTACAACGAGACCTGGGTATTCTTGTACAACAGTCAATAAAGCAAGCATGCAGGTACAGCAGGCAGTGAAGAAAGCTAATAGCATGCTGGCCTTCATCACAAGAGGAATTGAGTAGAGAAGCAAAGAGGTCCTTCTGCAGCTGTACAGGGCCCTGGTGCGACCGCACCTGGAATATTGCGCCCAGTTTTGGTCTCCAAATTTGAGGAAAGACGTTCTGGCGATTGAGGGAGTGCTGCGGAGGTTCACGAGTTCAATTCCCGGAATGCCGGGACTATCTTACGCAGAAAGATTGGAGCGACTGGGCTTGTATACGCTTGAGTTTAGAAGACTGAGAGGGGATCTGATTGAGACATATAAGATTATTAAAGAATTGCACACTCTGGAGGCATGAAGCAGAGTGGGTGAGTCCCGAACCAGAGGACACAGTTTAAAAATAAGGGGTAAACCACTTAGAAGAGGAGAAACTTCTTCGCCCAGAGAGTGTTGGGTGTATGGAATGCTGTTCCCCAGAAGGCTGTGGAGGCCAAGTCGCTGGATACTTTCAAAAAAAGAGTTGGATCGACCTCTTAAGGATAGTGGAATCAAGGGTATTCGGGATAAGGCAGGAACAGGATACCGATTGAGGATGATCAGCCATGATCATAATGAATGATGGTGTTGGATCGAAGGGCAGAATGGCCTACTCCTGCACATACTGTTTATTTTCTATTGTGTCAGTACCTGCAATTAGCACTTGTACTTTATCAATGCAGATCGGTTTGTTCATTATGATGCTCATGCGCCCTTTGTCCACTGGTAGGATTGCGATGTTCTTATCTTTCCTTAGTTCTTCACTGACTTTTCTTTCTGATATGTTGAAACTGCTCAATTAATTTCTCCAGCTCCCAGAAGGGACCATAGTTTGTTGGAAGTTCTGCCCTGTTTCTTCCCTGCGTCCATTAATTTCAGTGTTTATTCAAGGACAGTTATGAAGTCAGTTTTGTTGGTTTCACTATGGTTATACCTGAGTCCATGTCATAGGACACCTTTGTCAGTCTGTTTTTTGATGCGTTAGATTGAGTTTTATCCATGTGCCTGATTGTCCTTGCTCTTTTGTGAATTAGTTTGCTGAGTTTCTCCTGTAGCATCGGTTTCTTCTTTGTTCTGGTTCTTTATTGTTAGGTGTTGATGGTGTGTTCCAAGGTATCGGCCAACCGTTGACCAACCACCGTGACCATTGGCACGCAATTTTCCGCTCATATTCGTGAATGCTGTTATGGGCATCGTTGATCATTAGCCGTAGTATCATGCATCATTTTGTTTTGTGGTTAATCTTGCTGATGGACTTTTGACAGGTGGTCTGTACCTGATTGTGAATCGCACTCCCTGGGTCCTGATGCATCCATCCAGAAACTGTCGTTGTTCACGGATGGTGCTGCCTCGTTTAATAAAATCTTCCCTTCATCAGATAGCTTCTGTGTCTTGCGCCTGTCAGTTCTTCACGTTCTTCCAAAGATCTGTAGCTGGGGTTGTGCATGTGGTTGTAGGTTAGATCACCGAGCCAATTGTTTGTCATGCAAACATTTCATCACCATAATATTTAGCAACATCAGTTGGACTTCTGTGAAGCGTTGCTGTTCTACTCCATGTCATATTGAGATATCCTGGTGTGTTCAGGTAGGGAAATCATTTCCCGTTTTCCTTTGCAGTGCTTTGTGTGTGGGATCTGTGCCCATGTTTTATGATGGCATTGCGTGTTGAAAACCAGGCCCCGAAACGTTCCCGTGCATGTCTCTGTTCAACAACGCTTAAGATGTTCCTATTGTCATTCTCAAATTGGTGGTCTTCCTTTTCTGCATATACTGAGATGAGCGAGAATCGGTCGTAGGGTTTTGCTGCTAGTTGATATTTATGTAACCGGATTACTCGTTTTCTTCCAATCTGGTTGATGCAATGCTTGTATCGGTGGCCTTCCAAAGAAGAGACAAGGACAGTGTGAGAGTCTGAGGGAGATATGTCGGGAAAGAGAACAAAAGGAAAGAAGTGGATCATGTTGAGGGCAGATCTGAGTGGGTGACCGAGAGATGAAAGCAAGGACAGAGTAACTTAAAGCCAATTCCTGAGCTCAACTCCGGTCCCCTCCACTTGTCTGATGACCCAGACTGAAGGATGAGTCTTTCTGTCTCCAGCTCAGCTTACTCACACATAGATACAAACTATGGTTCACTCTGCTGCTTGGAACAATTTCATTACCTTTTCTATTATTTAAAAATTGAAGTGATAAATACAGTTAATGGAATGCTGCTTTTGAAATTGGCCCCTGAGTTAAGAGAAATATTGAAATAGATCGCTGGAACGTCCTGTGGGATAAGTTTCAACAAATTAGCACTACCCTCGGCTTGTTAACATTTGCTTCATTGTTGAAACATTGAACCAGAACGAGAAAAATCGGGATAGATTGATTATTAAGTGAATTTGATTGTTTGATGATCTTGGGTAAAGGGGTATTTCAGCACGTGCTTCAGCTGTTGTCTGAACTTAGTCTGGGTCACGTCATAAATTGCAGTGTTTGCGCAGCAACTGAGGAGCTACAGCATGAACCCCAGTTCCGTCACAAACCATCTCAATACATAACGCGATACCCCAGATCATCCATCTGGTTCCATTCTGAAAAAAAAAATTAACGTTGACCATAACAGGCTTAAATTGGCCGAGATCACAAATAATAAAATGATAGATCTTCTTCGATTGTACATTTTGGTGTCACACTGGACGTCCCTACTGCCATGAGCCTGGAGTCTCCTGCGGGCTGTGCTGGTGACTAAATTGTGTCTGACTGTGAAAACATTGAGCAGCAAAATCAGGAGAAATGGCAGGGCCGGATCTAGAATGTAGTGCAGAAACTCGATTGTGACCCAAGCAAGAGCATATTGAGCACCATTTGCTTCCTCACAAAACCAAAGGTAGTTCAGCAGCTGATACCGAGATGTGAGCGTAAAATAACTGAAAATATTATTTAAACAGCTCAGTCCCGTCACTGTTCGCAGAACCATAGCTGCCGTTCTCTCACGGCAATACTTACTTTTCAGCTTCTGGCAACAAATAGCCACAAATCGATCAAAGGTGAAACTGAGTATGGACCAGACAGAACAGTCAGTGGCTGCATAAAGCATGACAGCGTGAATATTACACACAGGGATGGACCACAGGAAATAAAAATGTTCCAGATAAACAATGGGAATGTGTCTCAATATCAGATGGAGGATAATGACAGTAGATCCGCCAATACCATGGAACCCCGGGAACGACTGACACATGGAGATAATCCACAATAAATACAGTTAATGGAATGCCAGTTTTCCAATTGGATCGTTACTAGGTTAACTGCGTGGAAGGAAACAAATTAATCACACATTACTCTGGAGGTAAATATTCCAGTTTGTTTTAGGACCCAGTGAGACTTTCAAATGTGTTTGTGTATTCAAAGAGTTATTGAAATAACTGGGGCTGAAATGGCACACGGTAAATTCGGAATTACTTACCAGTGTATAAAACTATCATAAATTTCTAACTGGAGAGGGAATGCAGAACTCGGTAGTGCACAGTGACTTCTGGTTCCTGGTAGATCAACCACATTAAGTTATTCTGCAGAGGCAGCAAGTAAGTTGGAAGGCAAATGGAAAGATGCTGTTTCTTGCAAAGGGTGTCAGTATGATGTCAGGGCTATTTTTATGCATATATGCGGGTCACTGATGAGAACACATCAGAGGCAGCGTGTGCTGTTCTGATCCCATCAAGCGAAATTTCTCAAAGATCTTTCTGTTTACTTGGTACTGGTTTGAATGCATAACATTATGACGGATTAACAGTTTATGGCTGAGATCAGCGATGGTTTCATGGACTGTATAAGATCATGAGGAGATTGTATTTGGTGGATAACTGATGGGTATTAGTCCTTGTACGGAAGAATAAAATTTGGAAAGTTTTTTACGAGTAATTTGAAGTCATTTTTATATCGATATTGAGAAGAATATGAAACGTTGCGTTTGCAAATTACACTGACACAAAAGAAAATCTTCAAATCTTCAAATTGTTATTAAGCAAACGGTTCTGAATGCGACAGCAGCAATGATGCCCCTACATGGAGCAGAGAATGTGATGGACTCACACAGTTCGGACAATGTTCAAGTTGATCTCACATGGTTCACTTTTGGATCAGGCAACATTATGTGTGATTCAACTGCGGGGGTGGGGGGTGTACACGCCGTAAACATGATCTTCCGAAAAAGTTCCGAGTGACATGTGTAAGAACTGAAATTCTGTCAGTCACCCTTACCAGTCAGTTGAAAAGTGCGGCGCTGGAAAATCACAGCTGGTCAGGCAGAATCCAATGAAGAGAAGAGTCGATGTTTCAAGTAAGCTCTTCATCAGGAAATGCGGGGGTGGGGGGAGGTGGTGGAGGAACGAGGTGAACAAGAGGTCATGGAGCTGGAGGGATGGCCGGTGAAGGTGGGGTATGGTGGTGATAGGTCAAAGAGGAAGTGGAGCGAATAGGTAGGAAGGGAGATCGGCAGGTAGGACAATTCGATGGGGAGGTGTGGAGTTTGAAAGATGGACTTGGGATCAGGTGGAGGCAAGGGAAATGAGGAAACTGGTAAATTCAACACTGAACCGGTGTGGTTGGACTCGCCCAAGGCAGAAGATGAGGCGTTCTTCCTCCAGGCGTCAGGTGGCTGCAGTTCAGCAGTGGAGGAGTCCAAGGACTTGTATATTCTTGGTGGAGTGGGAAGGGGAAGTGTTCAGCCATAGATGGTGGGAGTCGTTACTGTGTGTGTCCCAGAGATATCCTCTGAAACGTTCCGCAAGTTGGCATTCTACGTCCCCAATGTAGACGCGATTGCATCGAGACCAACGCATCTCCGATGGAGAGGAGACCACTTCGAGAGCAACGGATCCCCAATCGCCACTCTAGCCACCCGACGCTTGGAAGAAGATCGTCTCATCTTCCGCCTTTGGACCCTCCAACCACACGAGATCAATTCTGATTTCACCAGTTTCCTCATTTCACCTTCCCTTTCCTTCTCTCAAATCCAAACCTGGAACTCACCACTACTCTCTTGAACTGTCCTAGCTGTCCATCTCCCGTCCAAATTATCCGCTCCACCCTCCTATCCTAACTGTCACTTTTTCCTCACCTTCATCTACCAATCATGTTCCCAGTTAACTTGCCTCCAGCCCCACTGCCTCCCGTTTATCTCTCATCTTCCTTGTGTCCCCCAACCCTTCATTGCTGATGAAGAGTGCACATTCAAAACATCGACTCCATTTCTCCTCGGATGCTGCCTCAGCAGCTGTGCTTTTCCAGCCGCACACATTCCGACGCTCATCTCCAGTATTTGCAGCCCTTACTTTCTCCTTATTGACTTTCAACTTTACAACTCATGAAGGTTTTCTGGCGAGAATTCAAAGGAACGTCTCCACTGCTGAATGAGAAGAGAATTCAGACGAAAGCAAATGTTCCAGGGAGAAATCCTACTGCCGGGCCAGGCTACATTTGCGAAAAACACACATTTTCTTAAAATCTCGATATCAGCTAATAATTAGCCAAAGCTCTTTCAAATTATCACTGCAGTGATTTTGATTTCAAGATACATGCGAGTACATGCAAGTGTGTGTTCGTGTGTATCAGTATTTTAAAAAGACAATTATTGAGGTATACATTTGCAATATCCAAACTCATTCATCTTTCCATCATTGTTTGTTTAACTTTGCTTTGGGCATAACTTGGTATTATTAAGAGATTTTAAAAATCTGGCTGAAATATTCCCTAATATTGATCCATTCTAACATTTGTACTTTTGTATACATCAGCAAATATGTACTTAAAGGTTGCAGTGAACGGTGGAGGAATGGGAGTAAGAAAGGAAACAACGACTCAAAAAGCCAGAGTCAATGATTCGTAAGCTGTTGGAGAGGAGTCTGAGGGATCTGAATTCCATGTATTTGGAAAGGGGGTATTGAATAAGGTTAGTCAGCACGGCCTTGGCCGGTGGATTATCATGTTTCGTTAACTTGTTTGAGTATTTTAAAGAGGGAAAAAGAAGAATGGTGAAGATAATGTGTCCATATAACTGAGGTGCATATAGATGCATGGGAGAAGGATTCATGTTTTTGGATCATTGGAAGCTGTTATTGGGTAGAAGTGACCTGCACAAGAAGAACAGATTGCACATAAATTGGAAGGGGAATAACATACTAGCAGGGAGATTTGCTCGAGCATGTCGGGAGGAATTAAACTAGTAAGGTTGGGAGGGGGTGTGTGGACCCAGGGAGATAATGAGGAAAGATTTCAATCTGGGGCAGGTACAGTTGAGAACAAAGGCGAGTCAAACAGTCAGGGCAAGTCGGGACAAAGCAGAGAACAACGTAGGACTGATGAATTAAACTGTATTTATTTCAATGCAGGATGCCTAACAGTCTAACAGGGAAGGCAGATGAACTGAGGCCATGGTTAAGAACATGGGAGTGGGATATCATAGCAATTACAGAAACATAGCTCCGGGATGGACCGGACTGGCAGCTTAATGCTCCAGGATACAAATGCTACAGGATAGAAAGGGATGCAATAGAGGAAGGGGTCTGGCATTTTTGATAAGGGGTAGCATTCCAGCTATACTGAGAGGATATTCCTGAAATGCAACCAGGGACGTTATTTGGGAGAACTGAGAAATAAGAAAGGAATGATCACCTTATTGGGATTGTAGTATTGACCGCCAGTATCCAGAGAGAAATTGAGAAAAATATTTATAAGAAGATCTCAGTTATCTGTAAAAATAAGAGGGTAACTATGGTAGGGGATTTTAACTTTCCAAACATTGGCTGGGACTGCCATAGCATTAGTGGTTTAGATGGAGAGGAATTTGTTAAGCGTGAACAAGAAAAAAATTCTGATTCGATATGTGGATGTACCTACTAGAGAAGGTGAAAGACTTGACCTACTCTTGGGAAATAAGGCAAGGCAGGTGACTGAGTTGTCAGTGGGGGTGCACGTTGAGGCCAGCGGCCATAATTCTATTAGTTTCAAAATAGTGATGAAAAACAATAGATCAGATATGCATTACGAAGTTCTAAATTGGAGGAAGGCCAATTTTGAAGGCATTAGGCAAAAAGTTTCAAAAGCTGATTGGGCACAGATGTACGCAGGCAAAGGGCAGCTGGAAGTTGGTAGCCTTCAGAAATGAGATGATGAGAGTCCAGAAAAAGTATATTCCTGTTCAGGTGAAAAGATAGAATGGTAGGTACAGGGAATGCTGGATGACTAAAAGAATTGAGTATTTGGTTAAAAAAAGAAGGAAGAATATAGACAGGATAGATCGAGTGAATCCTTAGAGGAGTATCAAGATATACTTAAAAGGGACATCAGGAGGACAAAAAGGGGAGAAGAGATAGCTTTGGCAAGGTCAGTTAAGAAGAATCCAAAGGGTTTTTACAAATGCCTTAAGGACAACAGGGTAAAAGGGAGAGAATGTGTCCCCTCAAAATCAGCAACAGGCCTTTGTGTGGAGCTGCAGGAGATGGAGCAGATACTAAACGAATATTTTACATCATTATTTACTACGGAAAAGCACATGGAAGATAAAGAATGCGGGTAAATAGATGGTGACATCTCAAAGAATCTCCATAATACAGAGGATGAAGTGCTGGATGTCTTGAAACACATAAAACGTGAATAATTCAAAACAACCTGAGCAGGTGTACCCTGGAACACTGTGGGAAGCTAGGAAAGTGATTTCTGGGTCTCTTACTGAGATATTTGTATCATCGATATTCACAGGTGAGGTGTCGGAAGACTGGAGGTTGGCTAACGTCTTGCCATTGTTTAAGAAAGGTGGTATGGATAAGCCAGGGAACTGTGGGCCAGTGAGCCTGACGCCAGTGGTGAGCAAGTTACTGGAGAGAATCCTGAGGTACAGGGACATGTATTTGGAAAGGCAAGGACTGATTAGAGATAGTCAACATGGCTTTGTGTGTGGAAAGTCATGCCTCACAAAGTTGATTAAGTTTTTTGAAGAAGTAACAAAGAGGATTGATGACGGCAGAGTGGAAGATGTGATCTGTATGGACTTCATTATGGCTTTTGACAAGTTTCCCCATGGGAGACTGGTTAGCAAGGTTAGATCTCATGGGATACAGGGAGAACTAGCCATTAGGATACAGAACTGGCTCAAAGGTAGAACACAGAGGGTGGTGGTGGAGGGTTGTTTTCAGACTGGAGGCCTGTGATCAGTGGAGTGCCACAATAATCGGTGCTGGGTCCACTAATTTTCATCATTTATATGAATCATTTGGATGTGAGCAGAAGAGGTATAGTTAGTAAGTTTGCTGACGACAGCAAAGTCGGATGTGTAGTGGACAGTGAAGTAACGTTGATGATGGATTACTGAGAAACAGCATTAAGGCGAAGTGGAACCGAGGCAGACCATGGAGGTGGCAGCCGGCAAATTTGATGACAGAGGGAATATTCAGAAATAAATCTGCTCAGTACAAAATAGGGCCATCGTGCTTATGAACACGTTTTCTCCTGCTCAGATATTTGTAAGTGAAGAGTATGAAATTTATGAAACAGCAATCGAGTTTGTGATTTCAAGTGAATGCAATAGTTTACCAAATACAGGTAACAGCAAAAGTATGGCGTTCACAATGGCTGAAAAAGTTCATAAATGGACAGAATTAGACTTATGAGGAACACCAACATCAGCAAGGATGGGTTAGTAAGTGTCAGTACACATTCTATTCGAAATGCTAACCATACCCAATTCTGAGAAAGATAGTAAAGAGCATCGGACAACCCCTCTCCATTGTTGTAACATTCCAATCTATTGTTCTGAGATGCAGATCCATTGTGGAACATTTCAGTGTATTGTCCTCAGATTCTGAATTCTCGCCGTCTCTGGAGCTGATGATCCCAATCGTGTTGAGGATGAAGATGCCGCTGATATACGTTGAAGGAAACTCTTTATTAATAGACGAGGGAAATCCGCCAGTGCTAAAATTAGGATCCGTGGAAAATGACATCAATCACAGTCACCGAACAAACAGCTATGGTTAACCCGTTTCACAACAACACTTTCATTGTAACAACAATGCCTTGTCCAGGTGGGATGTTAACATTATCTGTTATTGATCTTATTGCCCATCTCCAACTGAGACAGTACTTTTTCCTCTCCGGCTCGATGATTCTGTTCTGTTAACCACATACAATTTTCTATGTAACTGCGATATGAAGAGGAAATCGAGAGATAGTTAATACATTGTTGTACCCTCCACCACAACTACAAAAACCTTCAACACTGTCACTGGGCTCAACTACTCTGAAAACACGCAGGAATTGCAAATTTCGCTGAACATTATTGTCACGGCTCTAATAAAGAAACAGAGCATCTTCAATAAAAACCCCTTCAATAATTTGTTTGTAATACAGCAAACATGATATTGCACAGTTCATACAACTTTCCGTCACGAATATTCTCTTGATACATGGAGTAAAATAAAGTTCAGAGAAAGAAACAGAATAAATTTGGAAGAAGGAATGGTGAATGACAGTTTTTCCTAAAAAAATATTTTATATACGCAGCTTAATCAGTGTTCATATGTGCAAGTAACGATCAGAATGACAACGGTGAAAGACTTAACAAGGTGTGTTGTATATGATGTACAAAGTTGACAAAACACGATTCGATCCTCAGCTGCGTTGTTATGTTTCCTTACTCTCAAGGATTCCCCTCTGAAATTTCCTTCTCTAATCTCTGATTCCTCTCATTATGTGTACATTAAATGTCTGCTTTTGGTATCCCTCCTTACTCTAACAAAGCAACTTTCTGTGGGGAATTAAATATGTTGGCCTCCTCATTTCTGACAACATTTATGCCTGCCATTTTATTGGAGACTCAATTTCTGGCATCAGAACCAGTATCTGAACATAATACTGTCCAGAGGACCACAACACATAGAAATTGCCAAAATGTAGGTGGAAGTGCATCTACTTCTTTTGCTAAGGAGAAAGTGAGGTCTGCAGATGCTGGAGATCAGAGCCGGAGATGTGTTGCTGGAAAAGCGCAGCAGGTCAGGCAGCATCCAGGGAACAGGAGAATCGACGTTTCGGGCATAAGCCTGAAGAAGGGCTTATGCCCGAAACGTCGATTCTCCTGTTCCCTGGATGCTGCCTGACCTGCTGCGCTTTTCCAGCAACACATCTCCGGCTCTACTTCTTTTGCTAACCTAGTTTTCTCTATTTTTACATTTCGTCATCTATTTCCTCTCCCTCTCTCTTTCTCTCTTTGTATATAGTCAATCAAAACAGCAATCGTTCTAAGGGTCTTTTTTCCGAACCTTTCTCTTTCAGTTTAGATATGTTGCTTAATTTTGTTTGTGGCACGATTATAATTGATTGGTGTAATCACAAAGGCAATAGTAAGTATATCATGTTGCAATTGTGATCTTTGTAAAATTGTAAAGTAGGGAAAGCATACTTGATCCCTTATGCGCTTATGTTTAAAAATTAAAGGTGTCTGTGAACATCAGATTTAAAGATTGCAGGAACAGAGAGCACCTAAAATGAAGCATTTTGCATCAGAAGTCCAAGGAGACGTTCTTACCAAGAAAGCAAGTTCCACATTTAGCCAACCATTTTAAACATGGCACTTACAAACCAAAAACCAATAACTTGCAGTCTCATGGTTCTTACAACATAGGACCAATTTCATTGTAAGAAATTAACACTTAATTGTGGGTATAAAAGAGAGGGCCAGTTGGACAGACAACCAGAGCAAACTGCTATCAGCCAGGGTAAATCCCTTCAGCATTCGACCGAGAATCTGGTCTTACAGCCATTTATGTATTGGAGAAAATACCTTCTCAAAAAAAGATAACAGTAATCATGACAGAAAAAAGCTTTCCTGAATTGGAAGAAGCGTTTCTGACAAAAGATCATCTTGACAGAAGAACGATGGAAGAAATCAGAGAACATTCCAGCAGCTATGACCTGACTTTAATTTAGAGAGGCTAAATTATTTTTAGTGCGTGTATCTGAATGGGACTTGTATTCATTGTAAAATAATGCCATTAGAATCTTGTTTTATTCGGGCATATCTTGTAGTTTTAAAAAGGATTTGCTTGGTTAATTAATATTTTCATAAGTTCCTTTACTGTTAGATAAGTAAATTATTACTTGTCGATTTGAAAGTGAATGCCAGAGATTTATTTAATTTAATCACGAGTTGCTTCTGAAAGTAGGTTAAACCACTTGTCATACTCTTTTTGCAGATCTTAGAACAAGGTGCTCCTCTTTGGTTGTTTTTATTTCTCTACCGGAATGGAAGCTTTACAGGAGAGGCGCTGGAGCAACAATGGAAACAGTTTATGAGAATAATTCGGAGGCACAGTTGAAAATTATCCCAAGGAAGATCAAAAATATTCAGGTGCGGGGAGGGCTGACAATGGAATTAATGGACAGCAAAAAAGCAAAACAAGAGAAAAAAAGTGTGGTGAAGCTGATTGGGAATACAAAGCACTGAGAAGCCTTTAAAAACATGCAAAGGAGAGAAGATTAGAGGTGGCTAGGCATGTTGAAAGATCACAGGCTAACCCATAGTTTTGCAGGTTGCCTTGTTACAGGCAAAATGAGCCGCCGCCAGCCAATAGTAACAAGGTGTATATCCCTGAGCCCACCATCCAAACTGGAGCAATATTATGAAATAGGCTGCTTCGCTCCTCTGACAACCATCTCTTGTGCGAGCATTGCATCTGTGTAACCTACCTATCTGTAAAGATGGAAAGGTTTCTAATAATTAGGCAAGGCCAACACCAGGGCCGTCTGCAATGCCTGCTTAAGGGCATCAAAAGCTGCCACAGCGTCCTCATTCCACTGCAGCGCACATTGCAGACTCACATGACCTGTCTCCTTCATGTTTTTTTTCCTCAAAGGAGCCGTAACCTCGGCATACTCCTCAATCCAACCAGGACTAAACCCTGCCATCCCCCAAAAACGTCATCATCTGTCCAACTGTCGCATGCCTGAGAGCTCGAGTTATTGCCTCAACCTAATCAGGTGCTATCAACTTATTTCCCTTAGACATCAGCCTACCCAAGCACTCAACCTGCTGCTTACAGCATTGCAGCTTCTGCCAATACTCCCTATTACCACGATATGCCAATCTTTCCAGAAAACTTATGATGTCATTCTCCATTGCCTTTGGCTCTCAGAGCAAACCAACTAACCATCAACATACTCGATTGTGTACACTCCAATAGCACACCCTCCAGATCCATCTTCAACACCTGACTAAGTGCATGTGGCGAATGCTTAAGCAACAGATCCATTCGACTATACGTGTACTGTCTTCCCTTGTACATGAAAGCAAACAAATATTGATAGTTCTCTGCCAGTAGAACACAAAAGAAGGCTGAACAGAAGTCAATCACTGAAAACCAATCTGCTTCCAGCGGTATATTAGTCAGCAATGTATGTGGGTTTGGAACCACTGCTGGCCATTCTTCCACAATGCCAGTAACCGCCCTCAAATCATGCACCTCTCCATTTAGATTTATCCGCTTTCGGAACAGGCTGCAATGGAACATTACAGGGGCAGCATGTTTCCTAAGTACTCCTGCTTCCGACAGTTCCCGCATTCTTGCTGCTATTCCTTGATTTGCCACTGGTTTCAAAGGATATTATGATCTTCTTCGTAAATGTGCCACCCTTCTTTGAAGTAATTTCCACTGGAGTCCCTGATTTCACTCTCCCCACGTTTGTATCCTGTTGTGACCATCAGCTAACTGACAATGCATCCAACCAATAATCAAATTGGTGGCCAATTCCTGCGGCTATCCTTGGCATAATCCGTTTTGGAAACCAGCACCACCGCCTTGAGGTTCCCCAACATATCTATACAAGCTGCAATTCGAAGATAGTTAGAATCTCTAGATTTCCAGACCCTGGTGTCATTATCTGCCAATCACTAATCATTTCTACATGCTTCATCACGGGTCCCAAATCCTTGCACTGATGTTCCTCATTTACTAACAGTGTCACATTGTGCCAACCCCCCGGGAACACTCGAGAAAATCATTTTGTCTTCTCTGCAGTGCTGTCTCCTGCTGCCTGTCACTGTTGCTTCACTCGCGAAATACTCCGAATCATGTCAAAAACCACTGTACAATGCAGCTCAGAGTTGTGTGGCACAGCCAAAGGTAGTGAAGTGAAAGCATCTTTACTCCATTTTTGCAACGTTTCCCAAATATAACCATCGATGTCACCTACACAATATACATTGTTCTTCCTGGTTTCCTGCAACACCAACTGAGAATTCGCTCTACGTATGCTAAATCCCTCTTGAGTACATGTCAATTTTACTTTTATCGTCAATAAAGCGTCCCTACTCAGCAAAATAATTGTTTTCCCGTTAAAGACTAATAAAGGGAAGACGACTGTGTTACTACCCATTTGTATACTTACTGGAGTTGTAAACCTTTTCAGCTGCCGTTTACCCGAGAATCCTCCAGTCTTAACAAGTTTCCTGACATGGGAAGGTGGGAGGAATATTGTGGTTGATCACAAGTGTACGTAGCTCCAAAGATGTGCAGGTCAGGTGAATTGGCCATGCTAAATTGCCCGTAGTGTTAGGTAAGGGGTAAATGTAGGGGTATGGGTGGGTTGCGCTTCGGCGGGGCGGTGTGGACTTGTTGGGCCGAAGGGCCTGTTTCCACACTGTAAGTAATCTAATCTAATCTAATCTAATCTAATCTAAAAAACTATCATCACAGGCGTCAACCGTCATTCTAAACTAACCTGTACAATAGGTTCCTGTTCAGCTTCCCGTGTTATCACTGGATACTGCCCCTTCCCACTCGGGTTCTCTGGACACCCCTCACGCATTCTGTATGGCTTTGCAGGCCCCGTCGGGCCTGCAGGGATTTGTGGCGGGACAGTCAAAGGTTCCAGAGTCATAGGTCCACCCTGGGGCCAGAAGGATCTGAGCCAATATGGGCAATCTCTACACAAATGGCCTGGTTGATAACAACTCTAACACACTATTCCTGATCCTCTCTGACCCCAACCTCCTCGCCCTTGTCCTTGGAGACTCCAGTTACGTCCAACCTGTTGACTAATTTTACTTTGCCCTTGGTATAGTACTTGTAGAAATGCCCCTCCAGAACATTTTATTATCGGCCTGTAGTTTCCTGGCCATTGCCAAGTGCGTTAGAAGGTTCTCCCTGGATCGGCGTGTTACTCATCGCAGTAACGCCAATCAACAATGTCGTCTTGCTTTTCTCTCTTTCTTCCATTTTAAGTTCCACGAGCTGCAGTCGTGTCAACTTTCTTTGCACCTCCTCTTGCTATTCAGCTAGCTTCTTTTTGTCTTTACGGTATCTTTCGATCATATGGACTATATGATCTCTTAAGTTATGGCAGGCCATGGACGTCAGTCCCACTCCCTCATCTAAATTTGACTGGAATTGAGGGCACATTGCCTCAACAATAGGATTCTGGAACATTGTGCTCAAAGGCTGACTACCTTCCTCATTGTTTCAAGCCTCCACCTTTTGAACTGGTTTTCCAAATACACTGCTGTGTATTCAATGTCTGCTTGTGGATCCCCTCTCAAAGTTTGAGATCAATGGTTCCTGATGAAGGGCTTTTGCCTGAAACGTCGATTTCGCTGCTCCTTGGATGCTGCCTGAACTGCTGTGCTCTTCCAGCACCATTAATCCAGAATCTGGTCTCCAGCATCTGCAGTCATTGTTTTTACCTCTTTCAAACGTTAAACAACTGGTGTATCGGCACAGTGGATGAATGAACAAATGTTTTCTGTATTCAGTGCAGCAGAGAGGCCTCTACAAATATTATTGGTCGATGATATTCCAGCTATTCTAAACATTCCCCATGTTTAGACAGTCTCTCCCCAGAGTGACCCGGCTTATGGTTTAGCAATTTAGTTGATCAACTGCTTCCTCTTCCACACACTCAACGAGTGTGGTTTCTCCCCAGTGTGAATGATACTTTCTGTTTCCAAGATAAAAGGCCGTTGTTATTCAGATTCCGAAGAATCAAGCATCAGTGTCAGATCCTGAAGTGATATTTGGGTTTTTTTTTTATCCCGTTGCACATCCTCTCCATCTAATATGATGAAATTAATTGATAAAATGAATGAGGGAGAGAAACCACAAAAATACAAAGACTTATTGTGAAACTGAAGTGAAAGAAATTAATATTTCATTGGTCAGCACATGAAATGCAGACGAAGAAAACTGCCAGATTCCAGTAAAAATAGTTTTAAAATGCAGGTGTCCATTCGGAACGTTCCACCATGTTTGGATTTATACAAAAAAAAAAGTTGGGAAGTCAGTAAGAAGGATTGTTGCATTTAAACCACAACGTGATGTTTGATTGAACCTGTCACCTCCATAATCTGCAAATCCAAGAGCAGCAGTAAACATTATCTCCTCATACCCTTAAAGTAACTTTCTGATCTGGATGTCAACTACTGTCGTTAGATGAAAATCCGATATATTTATATGAGAACATATTGTGGTTATATGCACCACCTTGACTTCAGCAACTCCACAACAGGAAAACCATTGCATTCTCAATGTGGAACTTCAAAAAGAGAGGTGGTTTGGCTTTTGAGTTAATAACTATTACGTTTCCTGTACATTAGAATTTAATAATTAGTTTGTAATGCTGTAGCCACAGTGATTTATTTTATAACAGTATTTAAAGCGCGGATGTTACCGGAATATGTTTTCGTGCACCACTAAAACAAAATCATTTATTTAAAATTGATTTGCGGCACCATAAGGCAAATAATGGGGTCTCACGATTTAGTAGAGATTAGCAAAGCTTTTTTTTAAATAAGGAGACACCGATGGCGGAGAGAGGGAGACTATCGATTTCAGGTTCGTTTTTGTGTTTTGAGCAGTCCTGTGAAGTTGTTGGAACTCGATGGGTTTACTAAAAAGTAGGAGGGAGATCTAGTGAATTAGGTAACCATAACTTTAGAAAGAGCAGTTAATGTTTCTCCCACAGCAGAAGTACTGTGGTGAAGTTGTGAGGCAGTGATTAAAAACTGGGTACAGTATATTTAAATCTAGGCATTTAACATCTACAGGAAAAGTATCTGCAATCGCAGTTGAAAAGGTAAAGCCACATTTGTGTTAAATCTCTCAAGGTATGGACATAGGGATTTTCGTGTGAGTACTGCATAAGTCTGAGGATGGAGCGAAAGCCATTTATGACAGAGGTGAGGAGCCATTTATTCACAAAAAATTACAAGGACTCTGTGGAATTCACTCCCAAAGAAAGCAGCGAAGCCAAGTCATTGAAAAAAATCAATTTGAAAGGCATCAAGGAGTGTATCGACCAATCAGGTGTGTTGTACTGAGTTGAAGTCAGTCATAACCATATTGAATGGCAGAGCAGGTTCAAAGTATAAATGAAAATTGAAAGAATCGCTGATGCTGCAAATCAGGGGCAAAAATGAACATTTCTGGAAAAGATATGCAGGTTCGGCAGCAAACAAAGCAAACTGCAAAGATACAAGGAAATTGGGGGACGTGAATTTGTCAGAGCAAAGCTGAGAAGAGAGATGGAAGAAACAACTCATCGTCTAAGGGATGATTATGATTCAATGAAGGGAACTGAATTACTCAAGAATTCAGACTTTGCGTCAGAATTTAACTAGGATGTACTCGAAATGACCAAAAACGACATGGATTTAACGTTACAAAGTATTGAAATGGATACAGCAAATCTGTGTACATCTGCAGCATATCAAAGTGTCAAAGCAGCAAAGGAGTTGGGAGCCAAACCTTAAGAACTGAAGAGGATATTTGCTGACAGCTCCAAACTCTCTCAGTATGCATGTTCAAAACACAGATGTGCAGCTCACTGGCCAGCGCAAACAAAGAGGTCCTGACATCCCAGTCATTCATCTGTGTCGTGCCTTTTTGGGCACTAACACAGTTTGTTTTTTGTTATTTACGGGGGTTTTCAGAAAGTCTGTGTGAATAGAACATTGCACTTTAGAGTATCAGAAGAACCATCCATAATTGAAATTTATGTCCACAACAAAGAAACCTAATCAGACCTGTGTGGAACCTTCAGGAGAGAAAGAAACGCTACGATCAATGGTTCTGTCAGATCCGTCAAGCTACGGAAACATTTTGAGAATATGAGGGAAATTAAGATCACGGAATTCAAACGGCAGTTTTCAAATTAAAAACGTTTTAGATGACAATCAAATATTCAAGACCAGTAAGGCAGCAGATGTGGCAGATACCTACACTATCTCACATAGACAATTGCATGTGGTGAAGTGGACTCATGGAAAGCTTTTCATTCACGTGATCTGAAGTTACTAGTGGTGTTGATCTCTTTTTCTTCATCAGTTACATCTTCTTGGAACCAAAAGCAACATGGCGATTTCTCAGCATGAGGAAAATGCACCCAGCTCCATCTAACACACAGTCAGTACGTCATCACACCCAGAGTGAAAGTCCAGGATCTGGATGACAGTGATACATAAGGAAAACGAGAATTCAAACAGTGTGAGAAAAGCAGCATGTGCACACAAGAGCAAGCTAAGGTCTCATGCCTGAGAAAAGATTATTGGCTGGCGAATGGACTGAAGCTCAAGCTCAAAATGTGGCTTCGATGACGTGACAGGGACACATAGAGTGCCTGGTCAGAAGCTGATCATGCCTAGATGTTATATATTACAGCTTATAATGAATTGGAAATGAAATGCACGATGGAGCAAATGGATAAAAGGAAGTCTACCCTAAATGCATTTGTAAGAAAGGATTATACATAATCAAAAGCGATGTTGAGATTCCATTCAAATTAAACAAAGAACTGTGTGTACTGGATGCCTGAAACAAAACAGGAATTGTTGGATAAACTCAGATGATATGGCAGCACATATGAAAAGAACCATTAACTCTGCTGTCTCTTCACAAATGCTTCCAGAGCTGCTGAGTTTCTACAGAAATTTCTATCATTATGATAGAGGCTCTATTTTTGCAATTAATAGCGTCGTGTATTTATCAGAAATTGGAGAATGTGAAAGTAAATTAAGCATTTTCATCGGAATCCTATATTTCCCGATGGATTGGGACAAGTCACATGGTTTAGACATTTCCCGAACTCACATACAATTTCGAGTTTCTTCGTGACATCCTGCAATATCATCGAATGTTCTCTCACTTGACAGACACACCTCTCACTTACCCTATTCTCACCAAGCAACTCACCAACGTCGGTACACCAGAAAGTACAGTTCAACAGCGAGATTGGCCATTTGGTCCCTTGAAACTGCTCTACTTTCAATACGGTCATGATGTGAATGAGGTCTCAGCTTCAGTTTATTCTTGATATTTTTGACTCTCTTGTCGATCAAAAGTCTAATTACGTCTGCATTGAATATTTGCAATGATAGCCATAATAAGTCCACAGGCTGATCCTCTGAGAAAAAGAAACTCTTACCTGAGAGGAAGCAAACTAATGAACAGTGGAGATTTCTCAGGTTGGAGGAAGTCTTCTGCAGAAGCTCCCCATCGGTTAGTAGTGAGAATTTTGCATTTTCTGACAGATGTTAGGAATCCAGAGGCAAAGTTGTAGCTAGCACTAAATATGGAAGTAATGTAAGCCATGAAGAAGATGAAGAAGACAGTGTGGATCTCCAAAAGTACAGTGACCATTTGAATTGTGCGGATATTTGTAAGATGAGTTTGCAATGCAGAGAAGTGTGTGGTGATGTACTTTGGTTGGAAGATTGCTTGAAGACCGCATAAAATAGGGAGTACATTCCTGAAGCATCAGATTGACCTGGTTGCATATGTGCATAAATCATTGAAGGTGGCAGGACAGGTGGAAAGAGCACTTAATGAAGCTTATAAGGTTCTCACCTGAATGAACAGAGACACAGAGCAGGATGGTAAGTTGAACTTGTGCGAAGCTCTTGTTAGTCACCAGTATAAATATTAGTTGCAGTTGCGCTTCCGCCATTGTACAAAATCTTCTTCAAGGATTGCTGAGCGAATGCAAAGAATGGTTCAAGGAATGAGAAACGTTACCTATGAGGATAGATTGAACAAAGTGGACCTGTTCTTTAATAAAACGGAGAGGAGATTTGATACAAATTTTGAAAGTCTTGAGAAGGCTGGAATGGGAAGGAGGTTTTCCCACTCATGACAGAGTAAAGAATGCGATGGAATTGATTTAAAGTAATGTGCAAACGAAGCAAAAGTGGCACAGGAAAATGCATTCTTTCCTCTCAGCGTTTAGCTAGGGTATGAAAAACACTGTCTGGAATTGTGATGGGTGCAGATTCAATGGAAATACTGAAGACTATGTCAATGATTCTTGTGGAAAGAAGTGAAGTGGTGCACAGGGACATGGGGAATAGCCAGGGGATTGAGGTTAATTATAGAATTATTGCAGGCATGATGGGCCGAATGGATTTCTTCTGCACCATGGCAATACTGTAACCTGCGTCTTAGAGTCAGAATAATAGAAATATAACAAAAACTGAAACGTCTGTCCTATTTGTCTATGCTGACTTGATAGCTTAAATGAATCAGGTTCTATTTTATCCATATGCCTCAAAACCCTTTCTATTCATGTTCCCATACAGCTGCCTTTTGAATGTTGTGTTTTTACTAACCTCCACCACTTCTTCTGGCAGCTCATTCCACACACATACTACTCTGTGAATGAAAATATTGCCATTTAGATCTCTTTTAAATCATGCCCCTTTCACCTTAAAATTATGACCACGAGGTTTGGACATCACCACACCTGGGAAAAGTACTTGTCTGTTTATCGTATTCATGTACCTCATTACGTTTTAAAGCTCTATAGAACATAGAACATAGAAGAATACAGCGCAGTACAGGCCCTTTGGCCCTCGCTGTTGCGCCGATCCAAGCCCACCTAACCTACACTAGCCCACTATCTTCCATATGCATAAATGCCCATAAAGAGGGAGAGTCCACCACTGCTACTGGCAGGGCATTCCATGAACTCACGACTCGCTGAGTAAAGAACCTACCCCTAACATCTGTCCTATACCTACCCCCCCTTAATTTAAAGCTATGCCCCCGAATAGCTGACTCCATACGTGGAAAAAGATTCTCACTGTCGACCCTATCAAAACCCCTAATCATCTTATACACCTCTATCAAGTCACCCCTAAACCTTCTTTTCTCCAATAAAAACAACCCCAAGTGCCTCAGCCTGTCCTCATATGTTCTTTCTACCATACCAGGAAACATACTGGTAAACCTCCTCTGCACCC
>NC_057717.1:5482976-5489198 GCF_004010195.1 Chiloscyllium plagiosum | reverse complement strand
ACAACAGAAGTGAGACTCACCGGCCTATAGTTACTAGGGTTATCCCTACTCCCCTTCTTGAACAAGGGAACCACATTTGCTATCCTCCAGTCTTCTGGCACTATTCCTGTAGACAACGAGGACATAAAAATCAAGGCCAATGGCTCTGCAATCTCCTCTCTTGCTTCCCAGAGAATCCTAGGATAAATGCCATCAGGCCCAGAGGACTTATCTATTTTCACCCTTACCAGAATTTCCAACACATCTTCCCTACATACCTCAGAGCCATCCATTCTACTTGGTGGTAGCCATCTATTCTATGTGGTCACCTGTCAACCTCCAATGCTGCAGGGAAAATAGCTCCAGCTTATTCAGCTTCTCCTTCAAATTGTCCCACTTCCTCCAGATAAAAGGCGTAGCCATTGGCAGTTGCGTGGGCCCCAGCTATGCCTGTCTCTTTGTCGGCCACGTAGAACAGTCCACTTTCTGTAGTTACACTGGCACCACTCCCCACCTCTTTCTCCATTACATTGATGGTGCATCAGCACCACCTTGCGCTCCTGCGAGGAGATTAAGCAGTTCATCAACTTCACTAACACATTCCACCCCGACCTGAAATTCACCTGGACCATCTCTGACACCTCCCTTCTTGGACTTCTCCATTGCTATCAAGGACGACCGAATTGACACTGACATTTTTCACAAACCTACTAACTCCCACTGCAAAATGGATTACACCTCTCCCCACCTCACCTCCTGCAAAAATGCTATTGCATATTCCCAATTCCACTGCATCGACCGTATCTGCTCCCAGGAGGACCACTTCTACCACCAGACGGCCTGTTTGTATAAAGACAGCAATTTGCCTTCCTACGTGGTTGAAGATGCTCTCCAACACATCTCATCCACGTCCCGCACCTCTGCCCTTAAGCTCCATCCCTCCAACCGCAACAAGGACAGGACCCCCCGGTCCTCACCTTCCACCCTACCATACTTCGCATAAACCACATTATCTGCCAACATTTTCGGCACCTCCAAACAGACCCAACCACAATGGATATGTTTTCCTCACCATTCCTTTCCACTTTCCATAACGACCTTTCCCACTGTGAAAATCTGGTCAGGTCCACTTCCCCCAACAACCCACCCTCTTCTCCTGGCACCTTCCCCTGCCACTGCAGGAATTACAAAAACTGCGCCCACACATCCACCCAAGGCCACAAAGGAGCCTTCCACATCAATTAAAGTTTCATGTGCACATCCACCAATGTCATTTATTGTACCGTTGCTCCCAATACACTCCCATTTACATTGGGGAGACAGGACGCCTTCTCACAGAGTGCTTTAGGGAACATCTCCATGACACACGCACTAATCAACCCCACCGCCCCGTGGTCCAACAGTTCAACTCCCTCTCCCACTCTGCCAGGGACATACAGATCCTCGGCCTCCTCCACTGCCACTCCCTCACCAGCGGCTGCCTGGAGGAAGAACACCTCATCTTCCACCTCGGGACACTTCAAATCCAGGGCATCCATGTAAACCACCAGTTTTCTAATTTACCCTCCCCCCTCAACCCCAGTTCCAACCTTCCAGCTCAACACCATCCTCACGACCTGTCCTACCTGCCAATTCCAGCAACATATTTTTCAGTTCTCATCTCCAGCATCTGCACTCTTCACTTTCTTCGAATAAACATATGGCTCCTGGATGTTACGATCAGGCTCCACCAATGACTTTGACTACGGATATGGCTGAGAAATCAATTTTTTGAAGAAAATAGAACCAAAGTCACGCGTGATCAATATCCTGTCCTGCTGATCACCAATCAGATGAAATGAGGATTCAAATATTCCTCAGACTGCAAACTCATTTTAACAGACTATGCTGAGAAACCACGGCGCTCTCTCATTATTGGGTTGGCTGCATTGTGCCGAATTTCTGAAAAATGTGAACTGAGTTTTTTTTATTGTGGGTATCGTCACAAAAACGTTCATTGATTTTAGTTGCCAATACTTGATTCTCGAATACAAAAACGAATTTGGTGTCGTGACAAGTTTGTTCAATTTGTCTCCTTTCTGATTTTGATTTTCAGCAGAATTACAATGCACCAGTCAGCATTGTAATTAAGGGATGGCATTTGCAAAACTCTTGTACTTTGCACATATGAGTTCAAAATATACTTTCGTTGCTTTTCTTCCCTTCATTCATTGGATGTGTAGCGTTTCTGGCTATGGCAGACGTTATTGTCTCGTCCTTAATTGCCCAGAAGGCAATTCAGTGCGAAATGCATTCTTACGAGTCTGGGGTCACATGTTAGCAGACCAGGTAAGGATGACATTGTCATTCTGTAAAGAGAATTATTGAACCCAATGTGTTTTCGGACAATTTATTCATGTTCATCATTAAACTCTTAATTTCAGATGTTTATTCTATCTTCGACCGTTGCAGGATTTAAAGACAGTTCCACAAGTTTCTGGAGTTGGTTGGTTTCTTGTTGGTTATATCACCACAGAGCCTGTGAAACATGGTCCGAAATGGAATATAAGATTAACCAGAGAGTAGTGTCCTTTCCATTCATGAAAAATGATAAGAATTTGCATCCTTCCCATTGTTCTACAATTATTTTCCTTGGAATTGCATCCAATGAAAGAAGAAATTAGTAGAAAATAAGGATAGACAAGAAGCAGAATTGTTTTAAATTGTTTAATTTTTTCATTTTCTTCATGGAACAAACGATAAATGCACCAACACTTCTTCGATTTTAATTTTCCTCCCAGAGAAAGGTGAGTCACGTATTCAAACAGCTGACGTCATCATCGTGCAAGCACACCCACTGTGCCGTTTAAAAGGTAAGCTTAATATAAACGAGACGATCATTGGAAAATTTCATTTATTTGTTTTTTTTTCCTTGTTCTCTTATGTGTGGGAGGAAACCTAACCAACCAGAGGAAACGTACGCTGAGAATGTGCAAACTCGATGCAAACAATCGCTTGAGGGTGAAATCAAACTCAAGTCCCTGGTGTTGTGATGCAGCACATCTAACCGCTAAGCCACCGTGCTGACATTCCACGATTCTGTAAAACCAGTCAAATGCCATTTGCCTTACGGGTAAAAGTAGAGGAGAAAATCAGTAGGACTCAAAGCGAAGGAATCATCACACCAGTCCAGTTTGCAGAATGGACATCACTAATCGTACTGTGTGTGAAGCCAAATGGGTCAGATCGCCTTCATGGGTATTTTGGGCAAACAGTGAATCACTTTTTGCAGTTCGATGAATAGCCAATCCGTCGCATGGATTATATATCTGCAAAGTTTGCAGAGGTCAGGGCGTGTCCTTCACGAAGCTGTCATTGAGCCATGTATAGTTGCGTTTACAAAAGGATGCCCACATATGAAACATCTGTGCATTTTTTTTCTGTGGAGAATGGACAAAATTTTACAAGGTCTACCGCATTTGTCCATTTATCTCGAAGAGTTGCTAATAGCAAGGAATATCAAAAAGGAAGGCTCAGGTAATTTGAATGCAGCAGTTCGACAGTTCGTCCAGTCGGGCACAAGCCTTAAAATTGTACAACAAAACTGTTTCATGCACCCCAGGTGACATATATGGACTGCGGAGTCGACAAGAACGTTTTCTACCTGGAAGGTAACGTACAGATGATCAGAGTTGCCCCGGATCCCACGTCAGTACCGAAACTTAGATCTTTTGCTGGGCTGCTGCACTAGCAAAGAAAGTTCATAAATTACCTGGCCTCCATCCTGTCAACTTTGTATCAAAACTTAAGAAGAAGTCAGACTTGCCAATGGCCGCGTAGCAAAGTGATAAACTTGTGGAAATTAAAGAAACATCTATCATCTTCTCAGGTATTTGCACAATATGATCCCAAGCGAGATCTGGTTTTAACTCCAGGATAGCCCAATAGAGAGGAACATTCAAAGGATGTGAATCCATGACTTCGGCTTATGTAGAGGGTAAATACCCCCAAGTACAAAAGTAAAGTTTAATATTTGGATTCAGTAAATTTAACCAAAATCTGCACTGACCTAAAGTTGAAATAGTAAAGTAACAGAAACACTTGCTACATGCATTTAAAGAAGCAAGGCTGTGCCGTCTGGAGCTTCAGGTCAAATCCAGTGGTGGGCTCTGATTCTACGTGTGTGTAATTACAAGTTGGATCACCGACTGAGAGGCCAATTATTAAATACAGATGGATTGAGGCGCCTCCCACTCGCAAGTACCCCACTGGGGGTACGGACATTGAAATCATCGAAATGCCTTTAAATTGTCTGGATGCATTTCCAGTCACAGATAACAATGTTAAACTTTGGAAGACCCAGTCCTAGCAAAACTCAAACAGCTGATAATGATGAGGGGCAAAAAAGGCCATCACAAACAGTACAGAAACGTATCTGGATAGAGAGAACTGATCACAGCAGAGGACAGCATATAACTTTGAGGAGCGAGAGTAATTCTCCCGAATAACTGAACGCCAGCAGGTTCAACCAATGGTTTCCAAATTGAAGGTGATGGCGAGAGGTTATGCCTGGGGCCCAGATGTGGATGCACACATAGCTGCGTTGGGTGAGCAGTGACCAGAGTTCCAATAAGTGTACAAATGACCACTCAAACAACTTAATTGGAATGGCCAGGTAAACCCTGGACTCTGCTGCACTTCGAAACTGAAGGCCATGGGGTCAGTGCTTTATTAATTATGGACGCTCACTCAAAATAGCTGAACGTGTACAGCGTTCATTCATCAAATACGGATACGTCGAACACAGATAAAGGATTATAAAGGGTTGTAAAGAGCAGATAAAGTGATATCGTTTCCCAGCCGGGTATTTGAGTGTTTTATGAAGTCAAATGATTTTGACTTCATACAGTTTCATGGAAGATGAAATATAGGATCACTCCACATGCAGCTATCAGAATAGTTCTAGATGTGTTCCCAGTGGGGATATGACTCTGCATCATCTGAAATTTCATCTTCCCTGACCTGTGGTGAAGGGTAAAATAGTCCCACAGTAAGTGGCATGCTTGACACCAGTAGGTTGCGCCATGTATGAAGCTCTGAACAAACTTGCAGATGATGTGTTAGCTGCAAAGTCGCAAGCTGTGAGGAAGAAAAACGCGCCCCGAGCTTAGAAGAACTTTCTGATTGTTCTGAGACATGTTATCATTCCCTCTCCATCAAGCATTTAAAATATCTCAGATTCTTACCTGGACATGACTGGTGCCGCTATTCTGCTTCTGCTGGCTGAAAAGGAGAATATATGTCTTCTGAGATGCTCATAGCTCAGGAGGCAAGATACTATGCAGGGAACACCACAAGCAATGGAGGCAGAAATGGAGGAACTCGAATGGGTGTGAAAACACTCAGGAGTAGTTACAAAATAAAGTCAGAAGTAAAGGAAGAGTGATAGTGTGACTGTAATGAAGTTGTACGATGGACTTTACAGCATGAGTCATAGAGTCATAGAGTCATGGAGATGTACAGCATGGAAACAGACCCTTCGGTTCAACCCGTCCATGCCAACCTGATATCCCAACTCAATCTAGTCCCACCTGCTAGCACCCAGACCATATCTATCCAAACCCTTCCTATGCATATACCCATCCAAATGCCTCTTAAATGTTGCAATTGTACCAGCCTCCACCACACCCTCTGACAGCTCGTTCCATACAAGTACCACCCTCTGCATGAAAAAGTTGCCCCTTCAGTCTTTTTTATATCTTTCCCCTCTCACTCCAAACCTTTGCCCTCTTTTTCTGGACTCCCTGACCTCAGGGAAAATACTTTGTCTATTTATCCTATCCATGCTCCTCATAATTTTGTAAACCTCTATAAGGTCACCCCTCAGCCTCCAACGCACCAGTGAAAACAACCACAGCCTGTTCAACCTCCCCCTGTAGCTCAGATCTTCCAACCCTGGCAACATCCTTGTAAATCTTTTCTGAACCCTTTCAAGTTTCACAACATCTTTCCGATAGGAAGGAGACCAGAATTGCACTCAATATTTCAACAGTGGCTTATGTTAATCTGGTCCAATCAGGGAGTCCCTGCTGCCAGCTATAAACATGCGTTTCAGAGGTTCAGTTCACTCTGAGAGCTGGCTCTGAAGAAGCTGTGTCAGTGTCAAAGACTCTCAAGTGCTAATAAAGGGAGAGTTGGATTTATGGTATCAGCCTCTGTGGAGTTATCTCAGCATTTTTGAACACTGTGCGCTCATCAATACAT
>NC_057717.1:5477680-5482476 GCF_004010195.1 Chiloscyllium plagiosum | reverse complement strand
TCCTTTAAGAGCTCGGAGCAGTTGATACAATTGAGTATCTTGCTTGGCCGTTTCAGAGACTATTGAAGAGTTTATCACATGACTGTGTGTCTGGAGTCACTTTTAGGCTAGACCAGGAAAGCACAGAAATTCACTTCCTGAACGTACATTGGGTAAGGAGATCGATGTTTACAATCAACATTGGACTCAAGATCACTGTTACTGAACCAGATTTTAGATCTTGATATGTTAATAATTGTTTTTATCTTCCACCAGCTGCCCAAGCATGAGCCTGGTCTGTATTAGTAATCCAATGGCAATTCCACAACAGCACCATCTCCACATGGGGACCTATCTGAAACCACACTGAGCAGGTTATTTCTGTGCTACTTGACAGCTCTGTCAAATAGAACTCCCACCAATTTGACTGTCGTGATGGGACTGATGGGGTGGTAATTGGTCAGATTGTATTTATTCCCCTCTTAGGAAACTGGACATAGCTGAGTAATTTTCCACATTGCCAGTGAGATGTCAGAGTTGGAGCTGGAATGAAACAGCTTCCCCAGTGACACGGCTTATTGTGCAGCACAAGTCTTGAGTCCCATTGCAGAAATGGGGTCAGGGCCCATTGCCTTTGTTGTAGAAACTGTGTTCAGCGGTTTCGACATGTCACGTGCAGTGGATCGAATTGGTTGAAGACTGCCATCTGTGATTCTGTGGGCATCATGATAGAGTATCTTGGATCATCCACTCAACACGTTTGGCTGAGGATAGTGCAAACACCACATACTTGAATTTTATATTGATGTACAGGACTGTTCCATTATTTAGGATGGGGATATTTGAGGAGTCCTCTCCTCCAGTAAGTTGTTTAATAGTCCATCGACATTTATGCTTGGATTTGGCAGGATGACAGTGCTTAGATCTGATTTACGTGGTGTAATTTCTGCCTCGGTACCAGATGTTAGTTCTGCTGTTTCGAGAGTAACCAGCCAATTGCTGTAGCTTTAATGGGTTGTCATCAGGTAAAGGTACACATGGTACTGACCCTGGCATGTTCACCCACACTCGTCACTGAACGAGAGATCGACTTGAGGATAACGGTGGACTGAGGGATTATCCTGAGGGAAAGGTTACAGATTGTCATTGAATACAATTCTGCTTCTGCTGTTGCTGCTGTGACCTACAGCATCAGATGATAACCCAGTTTAAGATGCAATATCTACAATTCAGTTCCACTGACTGTCCCCCAGTTCAGACCGAGACCCATTCACCCATCAGCCCTGTATTCAGTGACCTACTCTGATTTCTGATGCGACAACCCTTCCAGTTTCATATTTTCATTCTGCTGAAATTCTTTCCTTGGTGTCACGCCTCCAAGTTGTTACTTTAACTCAATCAATTTAAGGTACGAATCTAAATCTTTTCCTTTCAGTAATGCCATCTTCTGCATTTGAAGTGAATGTGTTTCCTTCTGTTTTTCTCCCTGACCATGATTCAGAGCACTGCAGTGTCAGTGATGCCAGCCTGATGCAGTTTCAGAGTCAAGGAACTTGTCACCATGCGTTCTCGTTCAGTTCCCATGTAAGGCGCTCCATGTTGGACAGGATGTTTGGGCATCTTTGACATTCGTCGTTGGAAATTGTTCAAAAACAGAAATTGCTGAAGAAATTGCTGAGGATGTTGCAGCAGTTTATAGAGTGAATGCAGATATAAACTTTCAGGTCCAGTGAACCTTCTGCAAAGCTCCCAGTTTCTCCAGCAATTTTTGGTATTTTTATTTCCAGTATCGATCGTTATTTTTTAATTGAAAATATGTTATATGCCCCTATTCATTTCTGGAGAAACTCAGCAGTCTGTCAGCATCTGCAGAGTCAGAGAAACAGAATTAGTGTTTCAAGTCTAGTGTGACACTTCTTCAGAACTCAAAATGATTGGAAAATGTGCTTTTAATCCCTAGCCAGAGTTGGGGAATGGGTGACAGGGGGAAGAGTGTGTGGCAAAAGATAAAAGAAGATTCCGTGAAACGGGTTTAAATTAAGATGCGATGGGGAAAGGGGTTCTCTCTATCGAGTGCAAGATAAGGAAGACACAAGCACACAAGGTCATTGGGAGGCCAGGAGGGGGAATGTTGACTATGTATTATTATATAGATCTGGCCATAGATACGTTTTCATTGCCGAGATCATCACCCCCGTTAGACAAATAAATTCAGGTGCGTGACTTGTTATTGGCACTAAATAAGAGTTTCATACTGCCTCAGTATTGTAATAAGGAGAAAAACAAATAATAGTCTGAAGTTTTGGCTGAGTATTGTTTTACTGTCATGTTTAATATAGTTTCAAATTTGCAGCACTTATCTTTAAATGCTTGTTCTTGAAGTTAGTATCAGATGGAGTATAGAAGGTTGTCGGCTGACGTTAAAGAAGTTTATGAAATCTTGAGAGGAATGCATCGGATGAATAGCCAAGGGTTTTTCCACAGGACGGGAGAGTTCAACCATAGAAGGCATAGGTTTAAGGTGAAAGGGGGAAGATTTAAAAAGGACGCAGGGGCAGTGTTTTTATATACAGTGGTATGGGGTGGGTTTGTGAAAGGGAAATTATATTTTGCCCTATAAGATCATGCAAAGATTTCTGGAGATGCCTGAAAATATAACAAGCGTACTTAATTAAGGGGATCTGGTACTCAAGAGGCTTTCCAGTGATTTTCCACAGGGTATTACAAAATAAAAGATCTTACTCAAGCCGGAAGCTCGTAGGATGACGGATAATGTATTAACATGCGTTGATGATTGGTTAACACATAGAAATCGGAGAGTCAGGAATAATGGATCTTTATGATAAAGGTGTATCTGCTGGAGAACCATGCATATCAGTCCGATGTCATCCGTTATTGCAACCTATACTGACAGCCTGAAGGAGGGAGCTGAGTGCAATATACATCCGAGTTTGTGGATGACACTTAGAACCAAAAGGCTGGCTGTTATTTAATGGAGAGGACTTCCAGAAAAGGAGGAGTACAAAGTGATTGGAGTCTTCCTGAATATGAAACATAACGTCAGCATGCTGATGCAGCAAGTAACTAGGTTGGATCATTAAACGGCTTCCAGAGATGAAATGGTTGAGTTATTCAGAATCTCTATAATGATGAGGTGATTATTCATTGGGGTTTAAATGAATGAAGAGGGATACTGCTGAAATATGCAAGATACAGAGCGGGCTTGAGAAGGTAGATGTTGAGATGTTGAGAAGTTGCTCCCATTCCTAGGCAGAGTGTCGAACTCGAGGATAAAGATACCGAATAAGGAACATTGATTTCAATCTGAGACGCAAAGTCTTCTCTCAGAAGGTAGTGAATGCCTGGAATTCCCTAACCCAGAGAGGTATGGAGAGATACAGGAGTCAGCAAGAAAGTGGAGTTGAGCCCTGGAGTAGATCAGCCATGTTCTTATTTTATGACAGGGCAAGCTTGAGGGGGCGAATGACCTACGTCCGTTCCTATTTATTAATTTCACATGTTACACTATTGGAAACTAACAGGCTATTTTCCTCGAAGTCGTGTTGCACAATGTTGCATTCAGGGACAACAGATGATTTGTTTGGGTTAACCGTAGGTGGGGTATGGAGGCTGTATACCCAGCGTATCTAGGTCTGCAACATGACCCACATCTGGAGCAGAGGTTACAGAGAGGAGAAGCCTGGAAAGAGAGCTTGGGGGTGGGCGTCGGTTCCTGACCAAGGCTGGATTTTCCAAGTACTTTTCCGAAACTACACGTAACCATCGGAGTGGCCTCGATGTGCCTCTGTGTAGCAGGTCCGAAGGGTTGAACGTAACATCAGAACATGGGGCTGAGGGACATGAGTGGGCCATTCGGCCCATTGACACTACTCCACCAGTAAATAAGGTTGTGGTTCCTCTCATTGTGTTCCCAGCTGCACTTTGCTCCCGATGCACCATTATCTCTGATTCACCTGTTTGCGGAAAATCATTTTATATTATATCGAAGCCAGCCTCGATATAATATAAAGATTCAGCCATCCAAAACTACCGGGAAAGAGAATTCCCACTGGAATAAATTCCCACTTTGTGAATTTCTCCGAATTCCTGCTCTGACTGCGGTTGGAGGGTGTCACTGTTTCATTTTTATCCCACTCCTCCACTGCTCACAATAAATTTAAAATGTAGCTTAAAATGTGTTGCTGGAAAAGCACAGGAGGTCAGGCAGCATATGCCCTTCTTCAGCAATGAGGAGGGTGTGCCAAGCAGGCTAAGATAAAATGTGGGGAGGAGGGACTTGGGGGAGGGGCGTTGGGAATACGATAGGTGGAAGGAGGTTAAAGTGAAGGTGATAGGCCGGAGAGGTCGGGAAGAAGATTGCAGCTCAAGAAAGCGGTGGTGAGTCTGAGGGACTGAGAAAAGGTGGGGGAGGGGAAATAACGAAGCTGGAGAAATCTGCATTCATCCCTTGTGGTGGAAGGTTCCTAGGCGGAAGGTGAGGTGCTCTTCCTTCAGGCGTCGTGTTGCAACAGTCTTGTGATGGAGGACGCCAAGGACCTGCATGTCTTTGGCGGAGTGCGAGGGGGAGTTAAAGTGTTCAGCGACGGGGCAGTTGGGTTGGTTGGTGTGGGTGTCCCAGAGGTGTTCTCTGAAACGTTCTGCAAGTAGGCAGCCTGTCTCCCCAATGTATAGGAGGCCACATCGGGTGCAGCGGATGCAGTAAATGATATGTGTGGAGGTGCAGGTGAATTTCTGATGGATATGGAAGGATCCCTTGGGGCCTTGGAGGGAAGTGAGCGGGGAGGTGTGGGGGCATG
>NC_057717.1:5468160-5477513 GCF_004010195.1 Chiloscyllium plagiosum | reverse complement strand
AAGGAATTAGGAACATGGGATGGCGTTTTTACAGGGGGCAGGGTGGGAGGAGGTGTAATCTAGGTAGCTGTGGGAGTCATTCGGTTTATAGCAAACATCCGTGTTGAGTCTGTCGTACGAGATAGAAATGGAGAAGTCTAGGAAGGGGAGGGAGGAGTCTGAGACCGTCGAGGTAAATTTGAGGTCGGGGTGGAAGGTGTTAGTAAAGTGGATGAACTATTCTCCTAGTAAACTTTAAATGTAACCAGGTTGGTGATATGGCCGATCATAAAGTTCTCAGACTGCGTCAGGTTCAGTGACAGGAACAAGTCAGGCAGATTTCTTTAGTCAGCCACAAATAACTAATAGAACTGACGGATGTGCATGGTGGATATCTGGTTAGCACTGCTACCTCCCATCATCAAGGGGCTGCGTTCAATATAACCTCAGGCGACGTAATGTGTGGAGTTTGAGCATTCTCTCTGCAGTTTTCCGTGTGTGTTTCCTCCCAATGCTCCATTTTCCTCCAACAGTCCAAAGATCCGCAGCTTAGAGTGGATTGGCCATGCTAAATTGCCCATCGTGCCCAGGGTTGTGTAGGTTAGGTAGGTTAGTCATGGGAAATGCAGGGTTACTTGGATAGGGTAGGGGGGCAGGTCCGGGTGGATGCTGTTTGGAGGGTCAGTGTGGAGTTGATGAATGGGATGTCCTGCTTCCACACTGTAGATATTCTGTGAAAATCACAAGAAATTTGGACTATACCCAGTGGGTATTTATCTGATCCACTCTCGTCTAGGTCTTGTATGTTTCAATAAGATCATCTCTCTTTCCAAGAGTGACCTGTTAAATCCTTCATAATATAAGGTACTCATTCCTGGAATGCGTGAAGTGAAACATCTCCGAACTACTTCCAATGTAATTATATTCTTTCTCAGATAAGGAGACAAAGAAAAAATAATCTTACACTCAGATCTTGAGTTTTAGTTTTGTTTTCTCAGTGTTGTAGTTCTTTGTAACTCTCTTCGCCACAGAGCATTGGAGGCAGAGATATTGAATAATTTTGAGACATAGACAGAAGGTTCATAAATAACAAAGGTGTCGAGGATTATCGGGGATTGGCAGGAATGTCAGGTATTGGGGAAAATGCAGACAGTGGTACCAAATGACACTGCTCCAGAACATCCAGGAATATAATTCAAAACGAAATGGTAATATCGATAAAATGTTAAGGGGGAAGCCCAGATGGCGGCGATCTGGAAGGTCTGTTTTACTGGGGTCTGCATCACAGCACAGGCGAAGTGGTTGTCTAACCCACCCCATACCAGCCAGTTACTAACATTCAACACTAAAAAGAGCGATAGAATCTTTACTAATCCCGTTTTGTCAAGTGGAAATGACAAAACATGGGAAAGGATCGAGCAAGTCTCAACACACGGTGCACCCGTCAGAAGCATCGAGCCTGCCTGAGGCTGCAGCTGCAACCCACTCTGCTCGTTCCATGGACCCAGTTACTCACCAGGCCTTGGTCACTGAGTTCACCAACTTAAGTGAAATGATTGAAGGCATGACTGAACAGAAGTTCAGCTGTGGCTCAAACCGCTGTCAGACGTGCTCCAAAAACATGAGCAGCAACTAGACAGCCTTGGAAACAGAACAGACAATGTCAAGTGCCGAACTGCAGGGGCAGAGACTGCGATCAATTCCTCTCGGGAGAGGATCCTCCCCCTTGAAATACAGGTCCATACCTTAACTGAACAAGACGACCACCTCGAGAACAGGGACAGGATGAAGAATGTTCACATTCGTCGATCTGCTGGGCCAGACGGCAGGTGGTCAGCTTTGATCTGGCTGCTGTGATTCCTTCACTTCGAAGCTGAAGAGGAACGGGTGAAGACAGTTCATTGGGTTACGGCACGGCAGTTAGACTCAGACCAACGCCTTTGCCCTGTCATTGTGCGGTTACACAGTTACAGGGATAAACAAAGACTGATAGAAGCTCAGTGTGGTTTCCGATGGCTCTAATTCACAAGAGCTCCAGGATTATGTTCTTTCAGGACTTGTCAGCGGCGGATTCAGGAAAGAAAATATTTTGATGATATCAAGAGAAGAGTAAGGGAACTTGGGATTCAGTATTCCTTAAGGTTCCCAGCGGTGCTCCGTATTGCTTTGAATGGATCAATGAACTCGTCTGATTCTCCAGAGAAAGCGAAAACTTTGTGGACATTTTAAAGTAAGCTGGATGTTTAGATAATCATGTTTCTCCCTTAAAGAAATTTAGTTGGATTTTTCTGGTATTAACCAGTGTTAAATTATAGTCGGGGATGGGTAGAGTTCACACTTTTTACTTCTTCGTTTTTATTACTACTTGTTTTCTCTTTCTTTGCTTGTGTCTGAGGTGTGGCTCAAGCTGGAGGGAGTTACAAAGGTAGTTGTGATGACAAAATGCCGACCTAAGGACAGTTGAAGCCTGGTTTTGTTCTTGATTGCCCTGAATGCCATATTGGTAGCGGGGAGGAGATAAAGTTTTGGGATATGTAAGCGTCCCCAATGGGCGGGGTAAATTTCCCTATAAAGTGTCATTGGCACTTGGGATTTTGTTTCGTTCGTTTTTTTTAATGTGTTTAGCTTTGGAAAGTTTTGCGAGCTTGTTAGTTGCAGTAGTAATAGTTTGTATCGTTTTTAGGGTCGCTGAGTCTTTTATCATTAATGCTCAGCGATGTGTAATTCGATGTAAAACTCTCGAATTCAAATGTTGCTGCAGTGTGTTATGAATTATTATGTGCTTAAATGGTGTACCTGAAACATTAAGGGCAGCGATCTGCCAGTCAAGAAGAAAAATGTAATTTCTCGTTTTTAAAAAAGAAAGAGAATGGATGTTGGTCTATTGCAGGAGATGCACCTTGATGACAAGGAACATTTGACATTACAGCAGGGCGGCTTTGGGCGGGTTTAGTTCGCGCCGTTTAATACGAGGAGTAAGGGAATAGTCATAATGAATAGTAAGAATCTTCCATTTAAATTACTAGAATGTATTAAACACTCATGGAAGGATCATAATCTTCAAAGCCTTGAACTATGGGAATGAATACAGTATTTTGAATTGCCACCCAGTGCACTCTCTTAAAATCCTGGTAGATGCATTTCCCAAATTAAGTTATCTTGCATCGTGGCACATTATTGTAGAAGGATATTTCAACTGTCTTATGCACCCCACGGTCCAGAGGTCCCCAATACCCTCGTTATAATGCAAATAATTAGTGTATTTGTGTGCAGAATTAGAGCTGGTGGATGTCTGGAGGCAGTTCTACTTCACAAGTAGAGATTTTATTTCCTTCTTGAACCCGCATAAATGGCACACGAGGGTTGATCTCTTCCCCATCCCTGCAACAATCTTACATTCGTTGGCATCCTGCACAATTGGGAATATTACAAAACATACCTGCCCCAGAACTGAGATAGAAGTCACATAAGATTATGTTGTTTGCAGATGAAGGTCTTACATTTTTGTCAAATCCCGCAACTTCGGCAGCTCACGTGATGCAATGCATTAATTTACTCGTCGCCTTTTTGGGCTTTAACATTAATTTTAGAAAGTTGGAGGCCATGCCTGTGGGAGGTCTTAGGGAAATACTAGATATTGAGGGTAAATCCTGTTTTCCTTTTAAATGGACGGGCGGGGGGAGGTTTCTCTATTTCAGCATATTCATTACATCCGTTTTTGATCATTTATTTAAAGTGAACTATGTCCATTTGTTTGAAAAATTTAGCAAGACCTTCAAAGAAGGGAGGCACCTCCAATATCCTGGCTAGGTCAGATAGCTGTTCTTAAAATTAATGTCCTTCCTCATCTACTATACCCCATGTGATTGCTTCCTTTGATGTTTCCCAGACAGACATTTCGGAAATGTTATGGCTGGTTTAGCTCTTTCATTTGGCACCATAAGCGACTCTCTATCAAGCTAACCACATTGTGGGGAGTAGATCTCCCAGATTAAACGCTATGAATTCTGGTCTTTTCTTATCCTATGTTAGTGCCTGGGCCGCTGAGGACTCGGCATCAATAGGATTAGATATTGAACCCTCTCTGACAAAGTGAACCCTTATTAGTCTGCTGGCCTTAGACAAAATGAGAGCTTTGTTGGAGTATTGTCATAACCCAATAATTATCAATAGTGGAAAAGCATGAATGACAATGCGTCATTTTGAGGGCAATACAGCCAAAACCATGTATCTTACCCCTATAATTGGTATACCGGGTTGTCATCCTGGGATAATGGATTCCAGCTTTAAACTGTGGGCAGCAAGACGTGTGCCTTGCTTGAGTGATTTAGAATTAGTCGAATCCTTACAGTGTGGATACAAGCCCTTGGGCCCAGCAAGTCCACTTTGACCCTTTGAAGAGAAGCCCATCTGGAAAAGAAAGAGAAGAGCTCTCTACTAGCCATTCCCCTACCATCCTATATTTCCCCTGACTAATGACACAACGTACTCATCACTGAATACTATGGGTGATTTATCAATAATCATTTCATCTAACCAACACATCTTTGGACTGTGGGAGGAAACCCACACAGACACGGCGAGAATATGTTAACTCCACACAGCCAGGCACCCAAGGCCGGAACCAAATTCGGGACCCTGGTGCTGTGAGGCAGCAATGCTCACCACTAAGCCACCTCGTGCTATTTGAGGGAGAAACAATGATGTCATTTGATCAAATAACTCGTACGTATGGACTGGCTAGTAGAGAGCTCTTCTCTTTCTTTTCCAGATCAGAGATTTGATTCAAAAAAACATACTTTTACCATACTCTTACAGATCTGATACAGAGAAGAGTGTGCTTATTGCTTAGAATACACTCTCTGTCAGTACCCTTTATCATTAGTTGGAGAGTGTCCCCTCAGACGATACTGCGCAGCTTTGTGATGTCTGCAAGAGAGAGTTGGGGGTTCAGAACACTTCGGAGCCATGGGAGGATATTTGTGAAAATGCTCGAAGAATTTCATCTGTAATAGTACCCATTCCATGCAGTTGAAAATTCTTCATAGGGTCTATCTGACCCTAGATTATCTCCCAAAATTCAAAATGGGATTATCTTCAGCATGTCCGAAATGCAGAATGACTGCACGCAATCTTACTCATTGCTTATGGTCCTGCTGCAGGCTTCATATATATTGGAGCACTGTGTCAGTTGTGAGAGAGTGGGTCGAGGGGACTGAATTGGAGATGGACCTGGTTTCTCTTTTCCTGGGCCTGCCCAGGGTACTTTACACAGATGCACATGGGAAAATATATCCTTACTTTCTGTGCAAGGAAAAGCATTGTGTTGTGTTGGATGTCTGAATCACCTCCCCCCCCACCCCCCACACCCCCAAACCCCTCCCCCCACTCCCCGCCCGGGTCTGTTGGGTCGTCATTAGCTCTTCATGGAGAATATCCCTTTGGACTTTCTCACTAGCATGGTGCACCAAAATACAGAGATTTATATAAGACCATGGCAGACCTTTTTGAATTACAGTGATACAGGCTTATCTGCCACTCTCAGAAGGGCTTTCATACAGCCATGGCGATATTATCTATTGAATCTTATAATTCAAAGAGGAAGAATAATGAACATAAAAAGAGACATCAGTTAATGCTCTTGAAGAACGAGAGCTATCATTTTGTTACGCTGAACTGCATTATTTATTCATTATTTACTGTTTATTTTTGTTTTTCTTCTGTCCGTTTAGTGTTTTTAACTTGTTTTGCATGTATGTGCACATGGGTGCAATTTTGATCAATTACTTGAGTTGTATTGTTATTGGTTTATTATAAAATTAAAATTCTCTTTTTCAATAAAGATAATTTTAAAAGTATTAAAATACTAACATTGATAGAATAGAGTCCCAAAGAACTCTCATTAGAGAGACTACTCATGGTGGTTTATTTTGAGGGTCACCACACCTCGGGTGATGGGGTGAGGTTGAGAGAGCGTCCCCTTCTTGGTAACCTCTGTCAGTGTGAGGAACTGACCCTGCGCTGTTGGCCTCCCTCTGCATCACAAACCAGCCGTCTGTCCATCTGAGTGTGAGACTGTGTAACTGTTACACACAGAAACAGTCACAGACAAAGGGCAAGAGAAACATTCATAACAAGGAAAGTGGTACAATTCAGATAACGGTCAAGATAACGGCTGAGGGTAAAAAACATTCTCTGCTCGAAATTGTATTTTATAACAAGACTTGTTTAGAAGCTGTTTTTGGTTGAATATCATTCAGGTGAGTCAACTGAAATAACCAGAATTACACAGTGTGATTGGATATCTATAACAATAAAATAAGAGTATATTTTTGTTTGATCTGTGTAAATCATGCTGACCGCTGCATGAAAGTATACAGTTGATGGAATATACAGTTAGGAGAGTGCGTTCCATGGGAAATGTCCTCAAACAGGCGCTTGAAGAAAATTGGGGTAAAAGTGCCTGAGTGCCGTCTGGACAGTGACAGGAACGCAGAGGGTTGAATGAAGGAAATCTCCTTTATCTGAGAAAAGCATCAGATCAGCTGGGAAATTATTAAATGCTAGCGCACATTTGAAGGGCTGAATGGCTTCAACATGGTTTGACATATGTGTGATTTGCAAAACGTGCATCTCTACTCATTCCTCTTATATGGTTACACACTGGGGCACTGCCATTTTCCTGAAACTGGGCATTATTTGGAACACTATCTGTTATATTCCATATTTGGCATTGTCCGGAATATTCTCTAACTGTGTGGGGGGTATTGCAAAGGCGAGAGAGAGAGAGAGCGAAGCTGTTGCATGCGGCAGTGAGAGTGGTGGAGCATGAGCCTTGGTCGTGCTAGAACGGATATAAAGGGAGTGTGAGGGAGCAGGGAGAATACGGTGACCAATTACCCTGACAGAGGAAACAACATTAACAGAGACCTCAGAGAGAAAAGCAGCTGGGGATCATGTATTGAAACTTCCAACCCTTCTGGGATCCCCAGCAGCTTCTGAATGCTGCAGCTAAAAACAAAACGAGGGAATCTGGTCTGGGAGAGCTGGCCACTGCCCTTCCATTGTTACCACCGTTTTAATGAAACCTAAAATTATTTATTTAAAGTGTTTTCAGACAGCAGTTCTGCACCTCTGCCTTTAACACCTCTCTTAAAAAAAAACCCAAGAGAAAATAACCGTTTTACAGTGATAGTATCCTCACAACTCCATCTGTAATAAAATAATCCATCAATGCACAAAGGTGGATTCCTTTTAGACATCCTAATCTTCCTCTATTAGTAGACTGAAATGCATATATATTACATTAACTGTGAGCATATAAATATTCACATCTATTTCGATTTCAGTCATTTTACTCACAAAGCTATGCTGACTGCTCCAAGTCAAACTCCGTCTTTCCAAATGCATGTATATCTTTTATCTCAGAACCTTCTCAAATAGTTTATCGAAAACAGATGTGAAGCTTACTGATCTATATTTCCCAGGCATTTATTTGCAGCCCATCTTGAAGAAGGGCACTATATTTGTTACCGCCCAGTCTTCCGGAACCTTGGCCCCTGTCTTCTCTCGCCTCTTGCAGTGCGCTTGGATATATCTGGTCAGGACCAAGAGATTTATCTGACTTTGTGCATTCTAATATGTCCATCAGCACCTCTACTGTGATATGGACAGTACCAACATATGACAATTAACCTCCCAAAGGTCACAGGTCTTCATGTCTTTCTTCATGGTAAACAGAGGGGAAATTGAGGACCTCAACCATCTCTTGTGGTTTTACACATTCGTGCCCATTTTGGTTTTTAAGGCGTCCTATTCTCTCTCTAGGTTTTCTTTTTCTTTACTGTAGTAAATTTGAGTTCACCCTAATCTTCTCAGCCAAGGCTATCTCATACTCCCTTTTCGCCTTCCTGATTTCCTTCTTCACTGAACTCCTGTATCCCCTGTGTACCTCCAGGGATTCCCTTGATTCCAGCTGCCTGTACCTGAGCCACGCCTTCTATTTGCTGGTTAGAGCCTCAATATTGCTTGTCATCCAGGGTTTTCTCTTCCAGCCTCACTTTCCCTTCACCCTCACAGGAACATGTAAACCTTGAACTCGAGCTATCTCACTTTTACAGGCCTCCCTCGTGCCCAATATCCTTTTACATGAAAACAAGCTACTCCAATTAACCCCTGCAATCCCCTGTCTAATTCCAACAAAATATGCCTTGCCGCAATTTAGAACTTGAATCTGAAGACCAGTTTTGTCCCTCCCATAACTGTTTTAAAATTAATACAGCGCTAGTCACTTTTCCCAAAATACTCACTCACTTTACCACCGTCACCTATGCATCCCTATTTCCCAACAGTCGGTCGAGTTTGTCCCTTCCTGTGTAGGACCCTTTATATACAGCTTGGGGAAACTTTCCTGAACAAACTTAAGAAATTCCGTTCCATCAAAGTCTATGTCCCAGTCTATGTTACGAAAATTTAAAACACCTATTATGACAATCCGAATGCTCCTGCTACTCTCACCAGTTTCCCTGCATACCTGTTCCTCTAATTCCCATTGATGATTTGGAGACTTATGGTGCAACCACTATTACATCACCATCCCCCTCTTACTTCGGTGTACCATTCACAAAACCTCATCCGATATTATCTCAGTTATTTAATCTTTAAATAATTGTGTGATACTCGCCTTAATCAGAACTATTGGTATTTCAACTGTTTCCATTTACATCTCTTCCTTGCAATGACTTTCATATCTGCAGCAAAACTTGTCAAGGTACAGTGGAGATATGGCACTGTAACTAGATGGGAGCTGCATATCCTGTCACTTCCAGCAAGTTTCCCCACACTGGGCAGTGATCTAACACAGTGTTACCGAAAACTAGAACAACCTGTGTTTATATATGAATGCTGAAAATGTGTTGCTGGAAAAGCGCAGCAGGTCAGGCAGCATCCAAGGAACAGGAGAATCGACGTTTTGGGCATAAGCCTTTCTTCAGGAATGAGGAAAGTGTGTCCAGCAGGCTAAGATAAAAGGTAGGGAGGAGGGACTTGGGGAGGGGCGTTGGAAATGCGATAGGTGGAGGAAGGTCAAGGTGAGGGTGAGGGTGATAGGCCGAAGTGGGGTGGGGACGGAGAGGTTAGGAAGAATATTGCAGGTTAGGAAGGCGGTGCTGAGTTCGAGGGATTTGACTGAGACAAGGTGGGGGAGGGGAAATGTGGAAACTGAAGAAATCTGAGTTCATCCCTTGTGGTTGGAGGGTTCGCAGGCTCTTCCTCCAACCGTCGTGTTGCCATGGTCTGGCGATGGATGAGTCCAAGGACCTGCATGTCCTTGGCGGAGTGGGAGGGGGAGTTAAAGTGTTCAGCCACGGGGCAGT
>NC_057717.1:5466314-5467632 GCF_004010195.1 Chiloscyllium plagiosum | reverse complement strand
TCCGGCCTATCACCCTCACCTTGACCTTCCTCCACCTATCCCATTTCCAACGCCTCTCCCCCAAGTCCCTCCTCCCTACCTTTTATCTTAGCCTGCTGGACACACTTTCCTCATTCCTGAAGAAGGGCTTATGCCCGAAACGTCGATTCTCCTGTTCCTTGCATGCTGCCTGACCTGCTGCGCTTTTCCAGCAACACATTTTCAGCTCCGATCTCCAGCATCTGCAGCCCTCACTTTCTCCTCTTTATATATGAATGAACCAGTGAGGTCTGCACAGCTCCGCACGCTGGACATTTATCCCAGGATTATAGATCAAGTATTCGTGTGGGCTGCACAGGTTTCCATTCTGGATATTGTTGGGTTGCATTCAGCTGTACGCTCGCCATATCTACACAGTGCTCCATCCTGAATGTATTATGGATGGGCTGTTAATGTGACTTTGATTGCGAACGTGAGAGAACTAAACATCTGGCAATACCTTTATTTTATGTTTTCATTCTTGTGATTGGACTCTTCAAATCCTGACTCATCCTTAGACACGACCCTCATGATGAGCGATGGTGATTGTTGTTAAAGCATCTGGGTGTGCAACATGACGAACAAATGGAGCAGAGGCTGCAGAGTGGACAGTCTCCGGAAAATGGAATGAGGAAATCAGATCAGCCATGGTTTTAGTGAATGTTGGGGCAGGATTGTGTGGACCACGAATGCAACTTATTCATGTATTTATGTTTGTTCCAAGCAAACTCCTCTTCTCTCCCAATGTCCCATACTGGTGGGAAGTGAGGCACCTCCTCCTGTTCCTGTGTAACAGGATCCTGGGGCCTCACTAGCCTACAGATTTCCCTGTGGCCCAGTTTCGAACAGTTGAGTGACGACCTCCTCTTCCTGTTCCTGTTCCCGTGTCCCAGTCTCAAGCAGTTGAATGACTGCCTCCTGATCCCAGGTCTGTGAAAATGGATGTCCTTCTCCTGTTCCTGTGTAACAGGCTCCAATAGCTCTGTGCTCACCTCCTGCTCCTGTGGAATGGAATTGAGGGACTGAATAGCCTCTTCACATTCCTTACAGCTTCTGTTGAATAAAATCAATTCTCCTGATTCTGTAAATCACAATCAAAATCTGAATAATGTATTTTTGTATTTTACTCTCAGTAATTGAGCAAACAAGCTGACTGACAGAATTCAAAAGCTGAGTAGCCTCCTCGTGTTCCTGTGTTGTACACTCAAGAGGCAATAGAGTCTCAGAGATGTACAGTACAGAAAAAGATCCTTCAGTCCGGTCGTCTATGCCGACCAAATATCCTAAATAAATCTCGTTC
>NC_057717.1:5447875-5463496 GCF_004010195.1 Chiloscyllium plagiosum | reverse complement strand
CAGACTGGGATCACGGATAGTTAGGTCAGGATCACGGTGAAGCAGACTGGGATCACATTTAATTAGGTCAGGATCACAGTGAACCAGACTGGGATCACGGATAGTTATCCTATTCCGACCTATCACCCTCACCTTGACCTCTTTCCACCTATCACATTTCCAACGCCCCTCCTCCAAGTCCCTCCTCCCTACCTTTTATCTTCTCCTGCTGAACACTCTCTGCTCATTCCTGAAGAAGGGCCTGTGTCCGAAACGTCGAATCTCCTGTTCCCTGGATGCTGCCTGACCTGCTGTGCTGTTCCAGCAATAAAGTTTCAACTTAAACATCTCAAATGCATGTATTCATCCAAATGCCCTTTAAATTGTGTAACTGTACCAGTCTCCACCACCTCTTTTGGCTGTTCAATCCATACACACAGCAGTCTCTGTGTAAAAATGTTGTCCCTCATGTCCCTGTTTAAATCTTTCCCCTCTCACCTTAAACGTTTGTCTTCTAATTTTGGTTTCGCGTATCCTGGGAAAAGACGCAGACTGTTTACCTTATCTATTCCCCTCATGATTCTATAAAACTCTTTAAGGTCACCCCTCAGCCTCAACACTTGAAAATAGCCCCGGCCTATTCAAACTCTCCCTGTAACTCTAATCCTCCAACACCTGCAACATTCTTTTAAATCTCTTCTGCATTCTTTCAAGTTTGTCAACGCCTTTCCGACAGCAGGGAGACCAGAATTAAAGGCAATATTACAAAAGTGACCAAACCAATGTCCTTTACAGATACAACATGTCGAGAACATGTTTAGACTCAAAGCACGGACCAATAAAGAGAAGAACACCAAGTGCTTCTTCACTGCGCTGTCTACCTGTGACAGCACTTTCAAGGAACGGAGAACCTGCACCACAAGGTGACAAAGTAGCTCAGTGACGAGCATTGCTGCTTCAGAGCGCAGCGATCTGTGTTTAATTCTATCCTTAAATGACTGCCTGTGTGGAGTTTGCACATTCTCCCCGTGTCTCCTCCGGATGTTATGTTTTCCTCTGACAGTATAAAGATATACAGATAAGGGTAGATTGGCCATGCTAAATTGCGTAAAGTACCCAGGGATGTGTAGGCGAGGTGGAATAGCCATGGAAACTGCAGGCTCAGAGGGATAGGGCAGGGGATTGTCCAGTGGGATACTGTTTACAGGTTCGGTGTGGCCTCGATGGGCTGAATAGGCTGTTTCCGCACTGTCGGGATTCGATAACTTCTATGGAGTTCTCCTTGATTGGCAGCTTTCGACGGGACCCGACCTATATGTCTTGTCTTGATTTGTCTTGCCAAAATGCTACACCTCACATTTATCTAAAATAAACTCCATCTGCCACTCCTCGGCTCACTGAAGCAAAGTCCCATTGTGGTCTGAGAGATCATTCTTCACTGTCGACGACACCAACAAATTTGGAATTATCTACAAACTTACTGACTATACTTCATATACTGAATGATTTGTGTAAGTGACAAAAGGCAGTGGAAGCACTATTGATCTTCGCGGCACGCCACTGGTGACAGGTCTCCAAGTTTAATGAACAAATGTCCACTGCCACGCCCTGTCTCCAATATTTAAGAAAATTTTGGATCTAAATGGCGACATCTCCCTGGATCCCAGGCAGTCTAACCATGCTAAACAGTCTACCATGTCGAGCATTTTGCTTTTCTCACTGAATTCCATAAAGACAACATCCACTGTCCTGCCTTCATCACTCATCTTCATCACTTCTTCAAACAATTCCACCCAGTCAGTGAAACGTGATCTCCAATGTACAAAGCCCTCTTCAGTCCTTGTCTTTCCAAGTGCATATCGATCCTTTTCCTCACAATCCCCTTCATCAATTTAGTCACCATTGACGTCATGCTCACCGATCTATAGTTACCTGCTTTTTCCTTACTTTCTTAAATAATGACACTATGTTAGCAGCCTTCCAGTCTTTTGACACCTCACCTGTGAAAATCAATGTTACAAATATATCAGCAAAATGCATGAGCAATCTATTTCCGAGCTTCCAACAAACATCTGGGATACAACTGATCAGGTCCCAGGGATTAGTTCACTTTTATATGTTTTAAAATGTCCAACACCAGCTTGTAATATAGACACTTTTCAAGGTATCACTGCATATTTCTTCATTCTCTCGCTCTTGTAACCTCCTCCACCATAAATACTGAGAAGAAATACTTGTTTCGTATCCCACAGATCTGTTGTGGTTCAATACATAGGTAGCCTTACTGATCTTTAAGGGACCCTATTCTCTCCCTAGTTAATCTTTTGCCATTAAATGATTTGTAGAATTTCTTCAAGGCCTCATTAACTAAATTTCTAAAGCCATCTCTTGTCCACATTTTTCTAGCCCGATTTCCCCATTGACGATATACTTGTTGCCCTTATACACCTCTCGATATTCACTTGATCTCAGCTCTGTATATCTGACATATGCCTCCTTCCTTACCTTGACCAGAGTATCAATATACCTAGCCGTCCAGCATTCCCTGCACTCACCAGCCTTGCCCATCTCATGAATAGGAACACGTTGGCTCTGGACTCTTTGAAACCACGTTTTGATGGCATTTACCAACCATCCCTTTACCTGTGAATAGGGTATCCCAATCAGCCTTTCACTGGGCACGCCTAACATTTTCAAAATTGGCCTCATTCAAAGTTAGAACTTTAATGTTGACATCAGGTATTTCCGATTCCATAAATAATTTAAAACTAATATTTATGCATAACAAACTTGAAAGTTAAATACACACTTCCTGTGCCTCTATAACGGGCTCGAGAGACTGAATAGGCTCCTCCTGTCCCTCTGTAATTCACTGGAAACGCTGTCCCTCTTGATAGATCCAAGAGGCTTAATGGCCTCGTCCAGTTCTTCTATAACACACTCGAGCGGCTGCATGGCCTCCTCCTGTCCCTGTGTAACAGATCCGAGACACAGCAATCCGTGGATTACGAGCAGCCGGTAAACTGTATCTAATGGAGACCCATTCCTTCTCAGTTACAGAAACACAAACAACACAATGTACTCCATGTGCCCTCTTAGTGACACCTCATACAGCTGCAGCAACACATTCCTTTGTTTTGAATGATTCAGTTGACAAAATGTGCCAATATTCCAACTTTCCACCTTTTCAAGTAGCAATAGGCAAATATGAGCTGAATGGCCTTCTCCTTTCCCTCTGTAAGAGGCCCATAGGGACAGAATTGCTTTGGGCTGTTACTGAGCAGCAGTCTCAATGCCCTGCCTCCAGGTTATGAAAGGATTTGACAACAGGGCATTAAAACCAGGAGTAACCCCACATTGGTCAATCAGTACCGTACTTTGTTTCAGATATCTAGAAACTTGCCCACCCGACATTTTTATTATGCAGCAGATCTGTTATTTTATAACTGCCTCCTTTCATAAACAGAGTGGAACATATATAGACCGCTGCAGTGTTCTGTTAATACTCTTATATACAAGGAAAACAATGATTTAAAATATTGAAAGATTTACGGTCCATCCCTCAGCAACCTTTTCCATTCTGTCCAAAACCAGTAAATGAAAAATGATGTATTGAATTGGTTAACTGAGTCTATTAGTTCAGTGACTGCGATTAATGTCAAGCTCCATGGATTCTAATTATCCCAGTGGACGGTTTCCATCTTTTAATAATAAATGGGCGCCGTTCAATGTGTCATCCCATAACATGAGCGGGAGCATCACCGACAGCACTGATAGGGATCAGCAGATCCAGAGAGAGGGGGAGGAGAGATCAGAATCTGGGAACATTAGACTGGAATGTGCCAACAATAGACAGGAGCTTATCCGATTATGCTTGGTATCTTTCTGCATTTGATTGGTTGTCATTATCAGCGATTACGCTCTTCTCATTATTCAATATGTTTAATATCCCTTCCTGGCTATCGTTGGTGTTCCTGGTGAGTGTCACTGTCCAGATTTTGTTTTCTATAAACCAATTATGACTGTATTATTGTTATTTCATATAGTCTACATTTCCTGCCACTCTTATTGTTCCTGTTGAATCTCTCCATATTCACTCTACAGACTACTGCTAACTGCATCAATGAAGGTGTTCAATTACTGTCTCCCTCTCTGCTCTGGCAGTGTTACTCACGGGTCTCTATGTTGAACTATTCAGTTTCAGGGGAGAACCACAATGCATTGTATCATTGCCTTTACTGTTAAAAGCATAGAGGTCACTGTCTACTCTTCAGGTTACAAACTCCACTTCCTTCCACTGTTTCCATCCCATTCCTGGCCAATATCTGCGGCTGAAGCAGACAAGTCACATCTGTGGGAGATCCCTTTGACAATGAGCTGATTCTTGACACCATTCCCTGACCATTTCTAACTTGAAATTCTCACCACTCCAGAATATATCTTACTGGTTTATTCCATCTGCTGTTTGAACCTTGAGCTATGAAGTACGGGCTTAATTAAGCCAATAATCTGCTGTTGACGCTCCCGGCTTCAAACCTGCCAAAGCAAATCTGATTCAAACTCACACCAAACTCCCATCCATCTGCCATTCATGTGTATGCCGATGTATATTGCTGTTATGTCTGGCAATGCCTTTATTTGAACATTCTCAAACACTTTACCTTATCTGTCCATGAAACATCCCTCGTTGTCTCTACTGATGAACAAAAAGCTTGCCTGTTGTTCGTATTTAAAATTGTTTTCTCCATGTGCGTTCCTTCTCAAATAATGAGTTTTGCATTCAACAACACCAATCGCGCGCACACACACACACTCTCTCTCAGTCTCTGATGAACACACATACACACACGCAGAGAGAGCAAACCTTCCCATTGTAGGCAGTAATCTGATGCGAGTATAGTTCGCAAATGATAGTAAAGTTTGCAATACTCTCTATGCTGGGCAGATAGTATAGTTTACTGAGCAACACACGAGCATGGTCTGCACAGCTCTCCATGCTGGGCTGTCATCTTGTTCCAGTTTATGTTTTTTTGTGGTTTTTTTCTGTGAAGCAGATTCAGATTTTCATGTAACAAACCATTCCAGCTGATCTGAAAATGCCTTTATTCAATGTTCTCATTCTTGTAATTTTACTCTCGAAGATCTCACTTCTCCAGTTAGTCCCACTGTCGTGACGTTTTCCACATATTTCCACAACATATTTACAGTTAATTAACTGTCTGTTTCTGTCTTTAATGTGAATCTCTCTGTCCCTCTGTATCTTTCCCTGGCCTTTGGTTTTGGCTCCCTCGTGTATCGAGTGCTGGAATTGTGTAGCTCAGAAATAATGGAATGGGTGGTGTCAAGCTGTTGTTCACTTCCTGGTATGCCCCATGTGATGGTCCATGGACAGGCGTGTTTCAGAACTTATGAGAAACATCCTTGTAAGTTGGTCTGTACCCTCTCAGGTGACCTTGCGATCAGTAACACGAGGAAGCCCACTGAGTAAAGGACCACGCATATAAATTGCCTGACAATGCTGTCACTTTTTAAATAAAAGGTTATTTTCTCCCTATTTTTAGTAAGTGGTCTTAAAGCCAAAACTTCCGATTGAAAACGGCTCAAATAAATAACTTATGGGGCTTTTAGGGTTTTTTTTAATAAATAGCAGTTTCAATGGCCAGCTGGCACAGACCAGGATTTCTATTTTATTGTAGCTATAACAATCACCAGATTCTTGGGGTCCCAGAAGGGTTGGAAGATTTAGTAAATTATCCCTTGATGCTAGTCTCTCTGGAACCTCACTTGATGCCATTTTCTCCTGGATTGGAGAATTGTATGCAAGAATGCATGCCTGAATGTTCCTTTTTGCCAAGGGATGTGTTTATGGGATGTTGATGTATCGGAACAGTTCATTAATAGGATGTTCTAGATCCATTATTCGGTTAAGATTTCCAATAGTTAAATTATTTTAAATTCATCTTCATTTTTTATGGATTTTCATTAGAGTGTTTAAATATATTGTGTTTTGCTTAATGGTGAGTGGTTTGAAATTTTGACATCTGGAACACCCAATTCACATCTACCTTTAAAATAAGGAAAGGTTGGCATCCAAGCTACCTTCTTAAAATAGTGTGAGGCAGCCTGGTTCGACTATTGCCAACTGCGGACTCTTGTCCGGTTCTAAATCGATAGTACAAAATTGGGTTTAGAATATGCCATTCTCCCCAACAAGTCCACACCGATCCTCAGAGGACTAACCTACACAGACCCATTCCTCTACCCTATTATTACACATTTACCCCGGCGAAGGCAACTAACCCACACATCCCTGAAAACTATGAACAATTTATCATGGCCAATACACCTGACATGCACATCTTTGGATTGTGGGAGGAAACCAAATCATCCAGAATAAGCTCATGCACACCCTGGAGAGTATGCACCACGACGCTATTGGGTTCAAAGGTCGCGTATGGTAGTTGATAGTGTCTTTTTTCTGGATGTTGAATTCGGTAGGTTTAACCAGTGTTTTGTGTATAAAGATTCAGTAACTAAGAGTTCTCTGGGTGTGGAAAAGTGAAGTTGGGGGTTTTACAAAAGGTAATGATGGCAAAGCTGTAGGAATTGACAGATAACCTGGAGTTGGGGTTGTGTCTGTGAGAAAATGAGAGATAACTACAGCTATAGTTCGGCAATTACGTTTAGTGGAACCGCCATCAGACTCTTTGGAAATGGCTGGAATTCAATTTCAAATGATGCTCTTTGAACATGAGAAGGAATTGAAAGAGTTTGAATTATGATGAAAAGTATAAATAAAAGAAAGGGAAATGAGGAAGAAAGAGAGAAAAGGACAGAAGAAAAGCAGAGAGTTTCAACTTTAAAAGTTGGCAATTAGAGAGGAAAGTTGATATAGAAGGCGGAGATGAAGGTAGACGGTCGGTGGGATGAGGAGGATAGTGCGGTTGAGCAACCCTATTGTAACCAATGGCCTAACGGGGTTCTGTTTAAATGCATCCAGGCATTCTCTAAATTTGATGAGAAGGATGGGGAAGCCTTTTGAATGTCATTTGAGAAAGTGGCTAAACAAATGCAGACACCAGTGACCATGTGGATTTAGTTGATCCAAAGCTGATAGGTATTTGCATCCCTATCGGATGAGGTATCTGGCCAGTATGGAGTGGTGAAGAAAGCCATCTGAAGTGCATATGAGCTTGTACCAGTAACTGACAGACAGCGTTACAGGAATCTAAAAGAGGATCCCTGGTTAAATGCACATTGAGTTTGAAAGGATCAAACAAAGTAATTTTGAGAGGTGGGTAAGGGTATTAAAACCAGAGCAAAACTATGACACTCTTAGAAAGATTCTTATTTTGGAGAAGTTCAACAATTCACTTCCTGCAGTCACAGGAACTCGTGTGGAAGAGCAGAGAGTTAAAACAGCAAGATTAGAAGCTGAAATGGCTGCTGATGGTGATTGAGTTCAGAAATCAAAGTTTGGTTTCTGTTAGAGATGGAGAAGAATGTGTGAGGTCTTGTTAAGGTTTACTGGCATAGGCCAGGAGCAGCAGGTAAAGAGGTTAGAGCATTAAGAGGTACGGAAGTGTGTAATTCTTTTATGCTGAGACATGAGGAGCTATGTCATTCAGAGGGAGTATTGGAGAGATGAGAAGTGTTCCATTATGTAACGTGTGAGTGGAGTGTACAGTGGCTACATCAACAGATTTATTCCACAATGGGGAAGGAGACCTTGAGCTTGGTGTTGGCGTTGCAACATTTCAGATTTACATTGCCAATAACATAAATGAGACAAATCTTTATCACTGATCATGACCCGGTATAGGTATTGGAGAAGTCTAGGGAGAAAAATACCAGTCTGTTTCAATTGAGCTTATTATTGCTGCCATTCAGTTTGAAATTATACAGGTGACGGGGCGAGAAAACCTAAGTTTTGACACTTTGTGGAGACTTGGATGAAGAAAGACAAAGGCATTCTGTGGCAGGAGTAAAATGCCTGAAATCGAAATAGATGTGAATATTTGTATGCTCACAGTCAATGTAATATATATGCATTTCAGTCTACTAATAGAGGAAGATTAGGATGTCTAAAATGAATCCACCTTTGTGCATTGATGGATCATTTTATTACAGATGTAGTTGTGAAGATACTATCACTGTAAAAAGATTATTTTATCTTGGTTTTTTTTTTAAGAGAGGTGTTAAAGGCAGAGGTGCAGAACTGCTGTCTGAAAACACTTTAAATAAATATCTGAGATTTTAGGTTTTATTAAAACGGTGGTAACGATGGAAGGGCGGTGGCCAGCTCTCCCAGACCAGATTTTCTCATTTTGTTTTTAGCTGCAGCATTCAGAAGCTGCTGGGGATCCCAGAAGGGTTGGAAGTTTCAATACATGATCCCCAGCTGCTTTTCTCTCTGAGATCTCTGTTAATGTTGTTTCCTCCTGGATTGTAAAACTGCTGGAAGGATCTGTATTTGAATATATCTTTGTGCCAAGCGGTGTAAACCAAGATGGTATGATATCTAATGTTTGTGTAAGTGTTACAACATATAAGCCATCCCAAAATGTTCTTTTCTTTGATTGTATTTTAACTAAAGCATTTGAATAGCTTATATTTTGATTGATGTCGAGTGGTTTGACCAGTCACAACATATCTGTAAGGCACACTTCACATCTATATTCAACATAAGGAAAGGTTTGGGTCTAAACGGCCTTCTGGAAATATTTTGGGGGGAATCTGGTCTGGTCCAAAACACTTGTTGCGAGGGGCTTCTGACTGGCTTCTGCAATTGAAAATTAGTGGAGGGGCAGGGGATATTTTGCTGGAGGTTGTGCTGTAAGTTGCCTCAGACATTCAGGGAGACCTGAGGATTTGGTGACCTAACTCTGGTTGGAGCATGGAGACTGTAGTTACAGCATCTAAGCCTGCAACATGAACAACAAATGGAGCAGAGGCTGCAGAGAGGGGAAGCTCTGAAACCACATAGTGAGTGTGTGTGGGGAAAGGGATCTGCTGTATCCACCCCGGGTTTTCCAGGAACAGCTTCCCAAACTCCACTTGACCCAGGAGCAGAGTGTGAGGGGTCCTGACTGAACAAGGAGCTGATAATAGAGCGGTGTCACCTCCTTCAACGCGACCTGCAGCTTCACACCAGGGGGTGCCAGTGGCTGTTCGGGTCACTGATTCATTCAGCTTCTATGATCCAGAACTTTCCAGGCAGGACTGGGTGACATATCCATCATTTCCCAGTATCTTAACATCAATGTCACCATTCGGTGATGGAGGATATATGTGGTGGATGAAGTAAATACATTGTTTCTCCCACAGCGGGGAGCTGCCGGTTATATCCAGTGTACTGGGATTCCCGATGGTGTACATGGCATCTGCAAAGTATCCATGTCAATGGGGAGAGGTAGAGGAACTCAAGGAGCTCTCTCTCTCTCTCTATTAATGTTACAGTGTGCCCATCACAGTACATCATATTGGTAAATACTCACTGCCCTGGTGGCAGTCACGACCTCTTCATTCAGAAGCAGTCAGCCATTCCCATCGTCATCGGGTCTCCACGTAGAAAGAAATGAATATATCTTGGATAAAGGCTGTCCCCTTGACACACGTTTAAAAATATCATCCCCACCACCAATCAACCACATCAAATTATTCTATGTGTACTGAGAGCAATAGGGTCACTTTGAGTGTCTGGGAGCAAACGATCAGGTATGGAGCAAAACCTCCCATGTCTGAACGGATCTGAGTGAACCCCCCAATACACAGTATCATTAAGTCCTATAATCCCTCTCTATTTTAGCAACATATTGCTTTCCATTACTCCTGTGAATGAAACTATACTATTATCTGTTACCTTTACCTCTCTGAATCTATTTGCAGACTCTCCACCCTCTCTTGATAATTTAATCTCTTGCTTACCACAGCGACATCACCAAACAGTATCTGTATATCTGTTCCGTCCTCCTGATCATTAATATAGATTGTAAATAGTTGAGAACCCAGCGCTTGTCACTGTGTGACTCCACTGGTTACGTTCTGTCTAACTGATTGAGACTGATTTATCCTGAGTGCCTGCTTCCTGTATGATACCCAGGCCTCCCCCATTCCTGGGCAACATAGTCGAAGAGTTGAATAAGAACAAGGAGCATCTGTGAGGAATCCAACCCCTCGATGAGGCTGATGTCAACACGGCCTCTGTTCCACTTTCCTGCCATCTCTCCATCCTAAAACTCTCGTCCCTTGTTGTAGATTGCGCCACTTGAAAAAAATCCACTCGACATCTATACATTCAATTACTTTTAGCATTTTACAGACCTCAATGAGATCTCCTTTCATTCTTATAAACTCGAGAGTATAGGCCTAAACTGCTCAATTTCTCTTCATAAGACAAACACTTCAAATATGGAATCAATCTAATGAAGCGCTTCTGAATTGCCTCCAATGGAAATACCTCATTCTACAGGACACCCAAACTGTACTCGAGTTGCAGCCTCACTAATGCCTTGCATAGCTACACCAACACTCCCTACCTTTCTACTCTATCCTTTTATAAATAAACACTGAAATTATGCTTGAATTTCTCATTACTTGCAGGACCTGCAGGCAGGTTTTCTGGCAGACACCCAGATCCCTCTGCACATAAGCACTTTGAACTTTCTCTCCATTTAGATAATAATTTGTCTTTATATTATACTGGCCAACTTGAATAGCCCCATATTTATTCACTTTATTTTTCCTTGCTAAATGTTGGCCCATTCACCCAACCTATCCAAATAGTTTTAAAATCTCTTGCATCATAATTCCGAAGTAATTTCCCACCGATGTGAGAGTCAATTGAAAATGTGGCATTGTAGTTTGTCTCCCGTCAACCGAGTAGAGTAATACCATCGATCGCAAATGGTTAAGGCATGAGTACTGAAATCAATGGCACCCCACAAATTGCATTTGCCAAAATAAAATGACACATTTATTCCATCTGATTCCATTTTGTTGGATAACCAATCCTCCATCCAAGCGAATAAATTACTCCTAAACCCATGTTTTCTGACCTTACCACTTACTCTTTGGAGAAGCAACATATCCGATGCCTTCAGGAAGACCAGATATGTTCCATCTGCCACGATCCACCTTGTTTGTGACATTTTCAAATAACTCAAGCAAACACTTCAAACTTGATTGTCCTTTGTTAAACCATGTCGACTCTGACGGATTGTGTTTTAACTTTGCAAATGTCATGAACAGTGGACTCTAACAATTAGCCTTAAATTACAATAGTTTATTGTTACACTTTAGTCCCTAATGTATACCATTATTATAAGTTCTTCCCTTTCGAAAACCTTTACGTTTTCATTGAATTCCTGTTTAATGGGCACAGGGCTTTAAGAGATCTACTCCAGTTGCGGTGTAAGAGTCATGTTTGGCTGAATGGACTCATCATCCTGCTGGTATACAAACTCGATGGGCTGACGTCTTTCTGGTGTTCCCATGTTGCCACCTCCAAGGCCAGAATGACCACCTCCTGTTGATGCTTTAGAGGATTGGGTGATTATGGAATCTTCCTGTTGCTGTTTGAGGGGCGGATGGGCCTTCTCATACTTCTCCATGGAAATATTGAATGGTCTCCTAATGTATCCCGGAGATGGGACTGGGGGATTGATTGGTCTTCTCTTGTTCACATACAACAGACACGTGTCTAAATTACCTCTTCCTTCCTCATGAAAGAAGCCTCAGATAATTTTATCCTTATCCAATTCCCTTGCAATAGGCTCGGTGGGTCTGAATGGCCTCCTGTTATCCCAGTGTAACAATCTTCAATCATTGTGTGACCTCTTCCAGTTCCTATGTTACAGACTTGAGGAGGCTGAATGGACTGATCCTGTTGCTGTTTAACAGGATACTGGTGCAGCTTGGCCTATTATTACAGGGTCGAGTGGCTGATTGGCCTCCTTCTGTAAATGTATATCAGACTCCAGGGGCTAAATAGCCTCGTCTTGTTTTGGTGTAACAGGTTCGAAGGCCTGAATATCCTTCTGTTGTTCCTGTGTAACAGCCTGGAGAACGGAATGTATTCCTCCACTATCTGTGTAATTCGCTTCACTTGTTGACTCCTTCTGTCATCTATTTTCAAATAAGATCATCCTTCATTTTTGTAAACTCCAATGGCTACTGGGTCAACCTGATCATCCTTTCGTTATAAGCTAGCACCTTTATTGCAGGAATCAGTTGAGGGAACCATCTCTGAGCTGCTTCCAATATAACAACATCCTTTCTACATTGAAGAGATTAAATCTGTACACACTCTTCCAGATGTGATCTCATTAAGACCCTGTACAGCAGCAGCAACACTTTACCAGCCTGTTGTAAGGTTCCCACCCAGGTTAGAGCAGTCTCAGCTCTCTGGGGGAATACAGAGCATTGTTGGAAGATCACTGTCCTTCTCTACTCCATCAGCATAACGGGGGATCTGGAGAAATTGAAGTTTGAGAAGATCATAAATGATGTGGCGAAATGATCTCTACCATTAATCTCTCCAGAGCCCACATCGCTCAGATTCCACAGAATCTAGTACGGTGCAGAAAATATTGATGCGAGTAAGATATCAAAGTTAAAGCTGCAATACAAATGCTGGACATTGAATAAAACAGGAAATGAGATATGCACATTTTTGAGTACTGCAGTAATAATATATGTTTAAAGTATATCTCAACTGTGTTAACCCAATTGAATGTTAATGCTGGGAAAATGGATTTCATGACCACGTGTGAGGTGGTTTGCATGAACATTATGTCGAGCACCGAGCTCGAGGTCAGGTTATTTAGGAATTGGTGTTGAGTGATCAGAAGAGCTAATTGAAACTTTTGCTGGAAAGGACCTTTTGGGAACAGTGACCACAATGTATTGGTTTTCTTTTATGCTGTTTGAGTACACGACAGTTTTTGTTGTATTTGAAGTAACAGTTAGAAATCGAAGTCATGCAAACCATGAAGGTGTGAGGAGAAAGTGGGCACTACAGATGCTGGAGATCAGAGTCGAAGAATGTGGTGCTGGAAAAGCACAGTCAGGCAGCATACTGAGAGCAGATAAATCGTTGTTTTGGGCATAAACCCTTCATCAGGAATGAAGATTATGGGCCAAGGGGGCTGAGAGATAAATGAGAAGAGTGTGCGGCAGGGGGGGAGCTAGCTGGGAATGCGATAGGTACATGAAGATGGGGTTGAAAGTGATAGGTGATGAAGGGAGACAAAATGTCACATCTACTGCATCCAATAAACCCAATATGGTCTTCTATACATTGGCGAGGCAGGAGGTCAACTTGTAGATCATTTCAGGGAACATCTCTGGGACAGCCACATTGAACGACACCATCGCCTCGTGGCTGAACACTTTAATTCCCCTTCCCACTCTGCCAAGGACATGACGACCCTGGGCCTGATCCATCGCCAAACCCGAGCCACCAGAAGCCTGGAGGAATAAAGCCTCCTCTTCTGTCTTGGGACACTCCAACCACAGGGGATCATAGTAGATTTCCCCATTTCCCCATTTCCCCTAATCCCACCTTATCCTACTCCAAACTTCCAAGTCAGCACCGCCCTTTTGAATGTTCCTATGTATGTTCCTCCCTGTCAATCTGGTCCACCCTCCTCTCCGACTATCACTTTCAACCCCACCTTCATCTACCTATTAGATGAAAGGAGGCAGCTTAGAAAAATGCCAGGTGTTGCAGTAAGCCAGTGGATTCAGAGAAATGTCGGACCCAGCAAAGGATAACCAAGAAACTGAGAAGAAAATCAAAACAAGAAAAAGCGTGCAAACAAAAGAAAAACATAAAAACTGCTAAGAAGCGTCTATCAATGTATGAAAAAAACAAGGTCAAATGTGGAACAGTTGGTGCGCGTTCAGGATAATTTATCGCAGAGAACAGAGAAATCGCAGGGAAAAGAAAAAGTTTCTTTGTGTCTATCTTCATGGAAGAATGTCCAGAAATTCTCCCAGAAATACCAAGTGACCATGAGACTTGTGTTCGTAAAATCTAAGATCATTCTTATCAGTGTTGGGGTCATCTTTGAAAAGAAAGCTGGATTGAGTATTTATAAACCTGACAGACTAGATGTACTTCATACAAGAATTTCAGAGGAAGCAGCAATAGACATGTAGGTTGCATTGCGGATTTTCACTTTATTTTCCGACACTTTCCCGAAAGTCATTTAGCCAATCATGACAAGGTAAAGGTTATAAATATTATCCAACAGTTTAAGAAAGGATGAATTTGGAGAATGGTGATCTTGTCATCCGCAGTCGGGTATCTGTTGGACTTCATTACAAAGAACATGCTACTAGATATTTGGAAGGTAATAACATAACTGGGGAGTGTGAGAATGTACCGATAAAAGGAAAACCAGAAGTGGCAAACATATTTTTGGAATGGTTTCAAGATGATTCTTATGGACAGAGGCAATTAAGAACCAATGTATAACGTATAGTTGGAGATTCATGAGATCTTTTTAAAAACTCACACAGTAAGTTCATAAGAAAAGTTAAAGCGAGAGGTATTAGGAAGAACATATGCAAATGGAAAAGTAAAAATCAGGTTTACATTCATGTGGATGTAATTGGAATATAGAGGATGTCGTGCACCAGTTGCATCGAGTGTTCATTAGACTACACTTAGAATATTGTGTACCGTTTGGAGTCTCATTTTAAGAAAGAACATTATTGACTACAGAGGAACTGCAAAAGGTATTATCCAGATTAATCCCTAAAATGGCAAGATTGTCTTATGTGGAAACTCAGCCTATGATCTCGAGTTTCAAAACATGAGAGGTGATTGCAGTGAAACTTAGAAACATAAGGGGACTGAATAACAGAAGGACATGGAGGAGTACAAGTGGGCGAGATAAGGGAGAATCCCACGATATTCTACACGGACAAGTAGAAGAGAATAATCAACAAACAGTTAGTGTCCATTAGAAACCAAAGGGGCAATCTGTGTGTCAAGCTGGAGATCATTGATGGATTGTTACATGAGACCTTCACATCTATATTACTTGGGAGAAGGAGGCGGCAGGTAGAGAATTCAAGAAGATGGACTAGGAAGCTCGTGAACAGATTGATATAAAATACGAGCAGGGATTTGAGGCTTAGTTCTGTCCAAATTTGGACCAATCTCCATGTCTGAATGAGTTGTATTAAAGGTGGCTGTTGGGGTCAAAGGAGGAAAGACCCTGACTGAATATTTTAATTAGAATCTGACCATAGGGGAGGTGCCAGAGAACTGGAAAACTGCTAATACGATTCCACTTCACAGTAAGGGTGGGAGAGATAGACCAGGTAACTATATACGAGCGAGTATTAGATCACTGTTAAGGAAACTACTGGAGAAAATAGGGAAGGAGAAAATCGAACTCCAATCAGAGTCACAAGGTTTGATCAGGGATAATCATCATGACTTTATCAGAAGGATGTCACATCCAATGGATTTGATTGAATTAGTTTGAGGAGGTCGATTATTAGTTTTGTAGGAAGGCCTTTGACAAATTTCCACCTGGGAAACTGAAAAATAAAGTAAAATCTCACAATATGATGGATAACTTGACAAGTTACAACGAAAATTGTCTTAGTAGCAGGAGACAGAGG
>NC_057717.1:5446476-5447620 GCF_004010195.1 Chiloscyllium plagiosum | reverse complement strand
AAAATAAAGTAAAATCTCACAATATGAAGGATAACTTGACAAGTTACAACGAAAATTGTCTGAGTGGCAGGAGGCAGAGGGTGGTGGGAGAAGGCTGTTTGTGTGACTGGAGACCAGTGTCCCCTGGTGTACCACAGAGATCAGTGCTGTGTCCCTTATTGTTTGTGTTATTCATAACAAAATATAGATCTGAATGTGGAGGGGGCTAGGTGGAGAGTGGGGGAGGTGTGATAAGTAAATGTATGTTTGACATAAAGATTGGCTGAGTGGTTAGCAGTGAGGAGGAAGGCCTTAAGTTACAGGAAGATGCAGATGGAATGGTCATATGGGCAGATCAATGGCAGATGAAATGTAACCCTGACAAATATGAGGTGATGCACTTTGGGAGAAGGAACCAGGCAGGGGAGGACTCATTGAAAGGCAGCACACTGGGAACCTCAGAGTGTGCTTCTCCACACATGCCTGAATGTGACTGGACAGGTTAATGGACGAGTTAAGAATTGGACCTTGGGTGTTGTGTTTCCTAATCAGTGCCTAGATTATAAGAGCAATACAGGGCTTTGATTCAGCCAAAATGGAGTATTGTATGTAGTTCTGGGAGCCACATTGAAGGAAGGATGTGATTGTACTGGAGAGGGTACAGAGGTGATTCACCAGGATGTCCCCTAGGATGGAGCATATCAGCTATGGAGAGAGGCTGGATAAGCTCGGGTTGTTTACTTTGGATCAGAGAAAGCTGAGGCGTCCATGATTCTGACGGATAAGATGATGAGCGACACGAACAAGGTGGATAGACAGCCGCTGTTCCTTTTAGTCAGAAAGTCAAGAATAAGCGAGCACACTTGTAAAGTGAAACGTTGGAGTTTCAGAGAGGATTGAAACATTTTTTCCACTCGAGGGTGTTGTGTTCTGAGATTACTTCCGGAGAGGGAAATTATCACAGGTAACATCGCAATCATTAAAAAAGTACTTGGACGAGCACTTGGAAGTGTCATAACATTCCAGGCTATGGGCCTGCTGTAGGAAAGTGGGAACTAATATAGATAGTGCTGTACTTCTGTTGGCAGAGTCTATGCTCCTGTGAGTGTATGGTGTGGCAGGCCAATTATTGAGCAGTTTAAGGCGGGAATTAATGAGTTTCTGA
>NC_057717.1:5436690-5445976 GCF_004010195.1 Chiloscyllium plagiosum | reverse complement strand
CGTTACAGGGAGAGTTTGAATCGGCTGGGACTATTTTCAAGTTTTGAGGCTGAGGGGAGACCTTAAAGTGGTTTATAAAATCATGAGTGGCATAGATAAGGTAAACAGTCAATGTATTTTCCCAGGATATACGAGTCCAAAATTAGAAGACAAAGGTTTAAGGTGAGAGGGGAAAGATTTAAAAGGGGACATGAGGGACAACATTTTCACACAGAGACTGCTGTGTGTATGGATTGAACAGCCAAAAGAGGTGGTGGAGGCAGGTACAGTTACACCATTTAAAAAGCATTTGGATGGATACATGCATGGGAAGTGTTTGGCGGAAGATGGGCCAAGTGTTAGCAAAGGGGACGAGATTTATTTAGGATAATTGGTCGGTATGGATGATCAGACTGAAAGGTATTTTTCCGTGCTGTACAGGTCTGAGACTCTATTGTCTCTTGAGTGTATAACACAGGAACAGGAGGAGGCTAAGCAGCTTCTGAATTCTGTCAGTCAGCTTGTTTGCTCAATTGCTAGAGTAAAATACAAAAATACATCATTCAGATTTTAATGGTGTTTTACAAAAACAGGGGAAAGGCTTTTAGTCAAGAGAAGTGGTAAGGAATGTGAAGAGGCCATTCAGGCCCTCAACTCCATTCCACAGGAGCAGCAGGTGAGCACAGAGCTATTGGTGCCTGTTGGTCAGTAGCAGGAGGAGGACATCTACTTTCAAAAAGGATCAGGAGGCAGTCACTCAGCTGCCCAAGATTGGGACACAGGAACAGGACGCAGTCATTCAACTGCTTGAGACTGGGGCACAGGGAAAGGAGGGAATCACTCAGAGCTCGAGACAGGAATAGGAAGCAGTTACTCAATTGCTTAAGTCTGTGACACAGGGACAGGAGGCAGTCATTCAACTGCTTGAGATTGGGACACAGGGACAGGAGCGAGTCACTCAGACCTGAAAACTGGGGCAGAGGGAAATCTGGAGGTTAGTGAGGCCCCAGCATCCTGTTATGCAAGAACAGCAGGAGGCGACTCCCTCTCCGCCAGTAAGGGACACTGGGAGAGAAGGGGAGTTTGCTTGGAACAAACAGAAATATATGAGTTAGTTGCATTAGTGGTCCATTCAATCCTGCCCCAACATTCACTAAGACCACGGCTGATATGATTGTGATTCCCTCATTCCATTATACGGAGACTCCCCTCTCTGCAGCCTCTGCTCCATTTGTTGGTCATGTTGCAGACTCAGATGCTGCAACAACACTCACCATGACTCATCCAGAAGGATGGGTCTAACAGGATGTTACGTGTATTCAGGAAAGCTTCCACAAGCAGCATGTAGAGGGTCCTACTCACGAAGTGATTGGAGCTGTATTAATTTTAAAGTAGTTACGGTAGGGACAAAATTGGTCCACAGATTCAAGTTCTAAATTGGGGCAAGGCGCATTTTATTGGAATTAGACAGGGGATTGCAGGAGTTGATTGGAATAGTTTGTTTCGAAGTAAAAGGATCCCGGGCAAGTGGGAGGGCTTCAAAAGTGAGATAGCTCGGGGTCAAGATTTATATGTTCCTGTGAGGGTGAAGGGAAAGTGAGGCTGGAAGAGAGAACCGTGGATGACAAGAGATATTCAGGCTCTGACTAGAAAAAAAGGAGGCGTGGCTCAGGTACAGGCCGCTGGGAACAAGGGAATCTCTGGAGGTACACAGGGGATACAGGAGTTTACTGAAGAAGGAAATCAGTAGGGCTAAAGTGGGGTATGAGATAGCCCTGGCTGAGCAGATTAGGGTGAATCCAAATTCACTCTCGTAAAGAAAACGAACAACCAGAGAGATAATAGGACGTCTTAAAATCCAAAATAGGCACGCATGTGTAAAACCTCAAGAGATGGGTGAGGTCCTCAATTCCCCCTCTGTGTTTACCATAAAGAAAGACATGAAGACCTGTGACCTTTGGGAGGTTAGTTGTCATATCTTGGTACAGTCAATATCACAGTAGAGGTGCTGATGGGCATATTAGAATACATAAAGTCAGATACATCTCTTGGTCCTGACCAGATGTATCCAATAACACTGCAAGAGGCGAGAGAAGACAGTTCAGTGGCCAAGGTCCCGGAAGACTGGGCGGTAACAAACGTGCCCTTATTCAAGAAGGGCTGCAAAGAAAAGCTTGGGAAAGATAGACTAGTAGGCGTCATATCTGGTTTAGGTAAACCGCTTGAGAAGGTTCGGAGATATAAAATATGCATGCATTTGGAAAAAATAGAGTTTGACTTGGAGCAGTCAGCATAGCTTTGTGCGTGGCAGATCATGCATTACAAATTTTTTTAGAGTTTTTGAGGAAGTGACCAGGAAGGTTGACAAGAGCAGGGTGGTGGACATAGTCTATATGGATTTCAGTAAGGCCTTTGATAAGGTTCCACATGGTAGGCCTCTCTAGAAAGTTAGATCGCATGGGCTCCAATGTAAACTGGCAAATTGGCGACACAATTGGCTTGACGTTATAAAGCAAATGGCTATGGTGGATGTATGCTTGTCGGACTGGAGGCGTGTGACTAGTGGAGTGCCTCAGTGGTCGGTCTTGGGCCCATTGCTGTTTGTTATCTATATCAATGATTTGGACCAGAGTGCACAATGCAACGTTAGTAAGTTTGCAGATGACATGAAATTAGGAGGCATAATTTAAATGAGGAACATTAACAGAAATTGCAGCAGTGCCTTGGTCAGCTGAGGAAGTGGGCTGAGAAATAGCAAATGGAGTTTAATATAGATAAGTGTGATGTTTTGCAATTTGAAAAGTCAAATCCAGGTAGAAGTTTAATGATGAATGAGAGGGTCTTAAGGCGTGTAGTGGAACAAAAGGACTTTTGAGATCAGGTGCACGGTTATCTGAAATTTGAGTCACAGATACACAGGACAGTGAAGAAGGCTGTTGGCACATTGGCCTTCATCAGCACATTGAGTATAGACGTTGCGACGTTATCTTGCAGTTGTACAGCATGTTGGTAAGGCCGCAGTTGAAATATTGTGCTCAGTTTTGTTCACCTTGATCTAGAAAGGATATTATTGAACTAGAAAGAGTGTAGAAGAAATTTACAAAGATGTTTCCTGGGCTGAAGGCTCTAAGTTATAGGCAGAGGTTGGACAGGTTATAACTTATTTCTTTGCGGCGTAGGAAACTGAGGGGGTTCTTATAGAAGTGTAACTCTTATAAAATCATGAGAGGCGTGCATGGGGTGAATACTTCAATTTTTTTCCTCAGGTAGGGGAATCGAGGACTAGAGGACATCCAATAATGTTTGGCAAGGAAAAAAATATGTAAAAAGGAACCTGAGGGGCAACGTTTTTACACAGAGCGTGGTATGCATATGGACTGAGCTGACAAGGGAAGTGATTGAGGTAGGTACAAGAACAACATTGAAAAGGCATTTGGACAAATACACAGATAGGTAAGGATTAGAGGGATACAGAGCAAGGGCAGGGAAATGGGGTGAGTGCGGATGGACATTTTAATCGGCATGGACCAGCTGGGCCAAATGGCCAGCCATACTGGCAGTCTCGTGCAGTATGACTGTCAATGAGTGTGTTTTGGAGTGGAGGCAGAGTGGGGGAGACTGAGAAAAAATGTCATTGAAGGATAAGTTCACAGGTTTCAGGAAGCTGAAATGAAGACATTTCGATAGTATCATGCAACACGGGTCAGTATGATGAAGAATTAGTGAAAGGAATATTGCTGTGAGTTCAGGCGATGGAGAGATTTGGATGAACATTTGTTCTGCAGCTTTGTAACTGGGGGTGAGGACAGCAGAGTCTTCGCCTCACTGGGCTGAATCTAACAAAAAATTGTCTCAGTGACATTTTCATTAAGTGTGACAGGGGGGTTGTCTGCACGAGGCCGAGCTAGTTTCCTGGTGCTATCTTACCAAACACATCTCATTAACTACCCACCCCACTCCATAGTGTCCCTCTCATACATTGCCAGCCCGATTTTCCCACCCATCATGACTGGAAGTACTCACCATCGCCCGGATGCCCCTGGATATTCCGTGATTCCTCAACCTGGGGCAATCTGTAAAAGGCCAATGGGCACACGGTTGCGCTTTCTCAGTTTGGAGCTGCCCTGCACAGTTTACCCCGAGCATGGCAGCTAAGGGGAAATTAGTCCATGGTTTGTCGACAGCAGCATGGAGTTCCTGTTGGATGGGCTAGTACAAAAGGGTACCTTTCTCTTCCCAGAGGGATCACACTACCAGACCCACCGAGCCTGGTCTGCGCTCGCCACCGACCTCAGCGCAGTATTTGCGGTCTGAAGAAATGTCCAGCAAAACAGGACAAGCATCAATAACCTTCCCCACTCTGTCAGGATAAGGGTCACCATATTTTCTCTGCTCCCTCACATTCACTGTATGTCTGTTATAGCAACGACCCCCGAACAAGGCTCATGCTCCACCACTCTCACTACTACATACAACCACTTCCCTCTCTTTCTCTCTTGCCTTTCTAATCCCCCCCACATAGTTATAGAATATTCTGGAGAATGTCAATTATGGAATGTTCCAAATAATGTTCCAACTTATTCCCAATTCAGGATAACGGCTGTGCCCCAATGTGTAACATATAAGAGGATAGAGTAGAGATGTACGTTTTTCAAATCACACACAATTAAAATCCATCATTAGGATTCAGTACTTCAAATATTCTCCAACATTCAATACGTTCGGGGGTGATCAGATGGTTTTCTCAGCTCCATGTTACAGGAACGTTTAGTCATTCAACCACCAGGTTCCTGTTACTGAGCAGGTGGTTCTCAGACACTTTTTACTCCGGGTTTCCTCGAGCATGTGTTCAGAAGGCATTTCCCATGGGGACGGACTCTCCTTACTATATATTTCATCTGATTTATAATTTCTTGCAACAGTCAGCATGCTTGCCACAGACCAATCAAAAACATGCACTTATTTTATGGTTATGAAAGGTTTGTGAAAGTTTGTAGCTCAGGTTGAGGTTTATGGTGTAGGTTTGCTCGCTGAGCTGCAGGTTTGATATCCAGACGTTTCATTACCTGGCTAGGTAACATCATCAGTGGCGACCTACAAGTGAAGCGAAACTGTTGTCTCCTGCTTTCTATTTATATCTTTCTCCTGGATAGGGTTCCTGGGGTTTGTGGTGATGTCATTTCTGTTCGTTTTCTGACGGGTTGATACAAGGCATCTAGATCTATGTGCTTGTTTATAGCGTTGTGGTTGGAGTGCCAGGCCTCTAGGAATTCTCTGGCATGTCTTTGCTTAGCCTGCCCCAGGATAGATGTGTTTTCCCAGTCGAAGTGGTGTTTTTGTTCATCCGTGTGTAGGGCTACGAGGGAGAGAGGGTCGTGTCTTTTTGTGGCTAGCTGGTGTTCGTGTATCCTGGTGGCTAACGTTCTTCCTGTTTGTCCATCGCAGAGTTTGTGGCAGTCCTTGCATTGAATTTTGTTGATGATATTGGTTTTGTCCATGGGTAGTAATGGGTCATTTAAGTTTGCTAGATTTTGTTTGAGAGTGTTGGTGGGTTTGTGTGCTACTAGGAATCCGAGGGGTCTTAGTAGTCTGGCTGTCATTTCTGAAACTTTTTTGATGTATGGTTAGGTGGTTAGGGTTTCTGGCTGTTATGGTTATTGATATCCAATCACAATTATTCATTCTGGTTATTTCACTTGTCTCACCTTATTGTATTCAGCCAAAGACAGATTCCGAACACTTGTCTCATTATAAAATACAATTTCTAGCAGAGAACATTTTTATCTCAAATATACCTTTTTCCTTGTCATGAAAATTTTTCTTGCCCTTTGTCTGTGACTGATTCTGTGTGCAACAGTTACACAGTCTCCCACTCAGTTGGCTGGATGGTTGGTTTGTGATGTAAAGGGAGGCCACCAGCGCAGGTTCAATTCCCCACACTGACTGAGGTTACCATGAAGGGGATGCTCTCTCAACCTCACCCCATCACCCGTGTGGGGACCTTCAACATAAACCACCATGAGTGGTCTCTCTAATGAGAGTTATTTGGGACTCTAATCTATCAATCTTGGCATTTTAATTTTTTAACAATTTTTTATTGAAAAATGTATTTTTATTATCACCACAAACCCCAGGAACCCTATCCAGGAGAAAGATATAAATAGAAAGCAGGAGACAACAATAACAAAACAACTCTAATAACTGAACAAAATTACTCCCATGTGCATGTATATAAAAATAAGTTAAAGTCTCTAAACGGACAGAAGAAAAATAAAAATAAACAATAAATAATAAATAAATAATACGGCTCAGCATAACAAAGTGATAGCTCTCGTTCTTCAAGAGCATTAACTGATACACATTCATACGTTCATAATTCTTAATATGTGATTCATTAGACAATATCGTCATGGCTATATGAAAACTTTTTTTAGAGTGGCAAATAAGCCTGTATCGCGGTAATCCAAAAAGGGTTGCCATATCTTATATAAATCTCTGCTTTTCGGTGCACCATACTGGTGAGAAATTCCAAAGGGATATTCTCCATGACGAGCTTACAACCACCCATCTCTGTGCTGCTTCCAATACAACAACATCATTTCTTCATAGAAGAGGCTAAATCTGTACATACTACTCCAGATGTGATCTCTCTGTACAGCAGCAGCAACACTTTACCAGCCTGCTGTAAAGTTCCCACCCAGGTTAGAGCTGTCTCAGCTCTCTGGGCGAATACAGAGCGTTGTTGGAAGATCATTGTCCTTCTCTACTCCATCAGCATAACGGGAGATCTGGAGAAGTTAACGTTTGCGAAGAGCATAAATGATGTGGCGAGATGATCTCTACCATTAATCTCCCCAGAGACAAGTCGCTCAGATTCCACAAAATCTAGTCAGGTGGAGCTCAGAAACAGCAAGGAGGAGCAAACATTGATGGGAGTTATATATCAAAGTGAAAGCTGCAATACAAATGCTGGACATGCTATAAAACACGAAATGAGATATACACATTTGTGGGTACTTCAGTAATAATGTACTGTTTAAATTATATCTAAACTGTGTTAACCCAATTGAATGCTAATGCAGGGAAAAATGGATTTCATGACCACGTGTGAGATGGTTTACATTAACATTATGTCGAGCACTGAGTTCGAGATCAGGTTATTTAGGAATTGGTATTGAGTAATCAAAAGAGTTAATTGAAAATTTTGCTGGAAAGGACCTTTTGGGAACAGTGACCACAATGTATTGGTTTTCTTTTGTGCTGTTTGAAAATATGACAGTTTTTGTTTTATTTGAAGTAACCGTTATAAATCTGAGTCATGCAAGCCATAAAGGTGCGAGGAGAAAGTGGTGACTACAGACGCTGGAGATCAGAGTAGAAGAGTGTGGTGCTGGAAAAGCACAGTCAGGCAGCATACTAAGAGCAGATAAATCGATGTTTCGGGCATAAGCCCCTCATCAGGAATGAAGCTTCTGGGCCAAGGGGGCTGAGAGATAAATGGGAAGGGGGTGCGGCAGAAGGGAGGTAGCTGGGATTGCGATAGGTAGATGAAGGTGGGGTTGAAAGTGATAGGTGACGAAGGGAGACAGAACGCCTCATCTATTGTATCCATTAAACCCAATGTGATTTTCTCTACATTGTCAAAGCAGGAGGTCAACTTGTGGATCATTTCAGACAACACCTCTGGGACAACCACATTGAACAAATCCATCACCTTGTGGCTGAGCACTTCAATCCCCCTTCCCACTCTACCAAGGACATGAGGATCCTGGGCCTGCTCCATCGCCAAACCCGAGCCACCAGAAGCCTGGAAGCAGAAAGCCCCCTCATCTGCCTTGGGACCCTCCAACTACAGGGGATCAGAGTGGATTTCCCCATTTCCACATTTCCCCTAATCCCACCTTATCCTACTCCAAACTTCCAAATCAGCACTGCCCTTTTGAACGTTCCTATGTGTCCACCTTCCTCCCCATCAATCTGGTCCACGCTCCTCTCCGACTATCTCTTTCAACCCCACCTTCATCTACCTATTCGATGAAAGGAGGCAGCTTAGAAAAATGCCAAGTGTTGCAGTAAGCTAGTAGATTCAGAGAAATGTAGGACCCAGCAAAGGATGACCAAGAAACTGAGAAGAAAATCAGAAAGAGAAAAAGCGTGTAAATGAAAGAAAAACATAAAGACAGCTAAAAAGCGTCTATCAATGTTATGAATAAAAATAAAAACCAGGTCAACTGTGGAACAGTTGGTGTGTGTTCAGGATAATGTATTGCAGAGAAAAGAGAAATCGCAGGGAAAAGAAACAGTTTCTTTGTGTCTATCTTCATGGAAGAATGTCCAGAAATTCTTCCAGAAATACCAAGTGACTTGTGTAAGTAAAGTCTAAGATCATTCTTATCATTGTTGGGGTTATCTTTGAAAAGAAAGCTGGATTGAGTATTTATAAATCTGACAGACTAGATGTACTTCATACAAGAATTTCAGAGGAAGCAACAATAGACATGTTGATTGCATCACAGATTTTCACTTTATTTTACAACACATTCCCGAAAGGCATTTAGCCAATCTGGATAAGGGAAAGGTTATAAATATTATCCAACAGTTTAAGAAAGGATGAATTTGAAGAGTGGTGATCTTGTCATCCGCAGTCATGTATCTGTTGGACTCGATTTCAAAGAACATGCTACTAGATATATAGAAGGTAATAACATAACTGGGGAGTGTGAGAATGTACCGATGAAAGGAAAACCAGAAGTGGCAAACATATTTTTGGAATGGTTTGAAGATGATTCTTGTGGACATAGGCAATGATGAACCATTGGATAATGTATAGTTGGACATTCATGAGCTTTTTTTAAAGAACTCACACAGCAAGTTCATGAGAGAAATTAAAGCGAGAGGTATTGGGAAGAACATATGCAAATGGGAAAGTAAAAATCAGGTTTACATTCATGTGAATGTAATTGGAAGGTATAGGATGTCGTGCACCAGTTGCATCGAGCGTTGGTGAGACTGAACGTAGAATATTGTGTATCGTTCGGAGTCCGAATCTAAGAAAGAATATATTGACTACAGAGGAACTTTAAAAGGTATTATCCAGATTAATCCATTAAATGGCAAAATTGTCTGATGGGGAACCTCAGCCTGTAATCTCGAGTTTCAAAACATGAGAGTTGATTGTAGTGAATCTTAGAAACATCGAAAGGACTGAATAACAGAGTGACATGAAGAAGTACAAGTAGGCGAGATAAGGGAGAATCCCACGATATTCTACACGGACAAGTAGAACAGAATAATCAGCAAACAGTTA
>NC_057717.1:5424976-5435536 GCF_004010195.1 Chiloscyllium plagiosum | reverse complement strand
TTGATTGAATTAGTTTGAGGAGGTCGATTCTTTAGTTTTGTAGGAAGGCCTTTGACAAATTTCCACCGGGGAAACTGAAAAATAAAGTAAAATCTCGCAATATGATGGATAACTTGACAAGTTACAACGAAAATTGTCTTAGTAGCAGGAGACAGAGGGTGGTAGGAGAAGGCTGTTTGTGTGACTGGAGACCAGTGTCCCCTGGTGTACCACAGAGATCAGTGTTGTGTTTGTGTTAATCATAACAATATATAGATCTGAACGTGGAGGGGGCTAGGTGGAGCATGGGGGAGGTGTGATAAGTAAGTGTATGTTTGACATAAAGTTTGGCTGGGTGGCTAGCAGTGTGGAGGAAGGCCTTAAGTTACAGGAAGATGCAGATGGAATGGTCAGATGGGCACATCAATGGCAGATGGACTGTAACCCTGATAAATATGAGGTGATGCACTTTGAGAGATGGAACCAGGCAGGGGAGGACTCAATGAATGGCAGCTCACTGGGAAGCTCAGATTTTGCTTCTCCGAACATCCCTGAATGTGACTGGACAGGTTAATGATTAAAAATGTGTTGCTGGAAAAGTGCAGCAGGTCTGGCAGCATTAAATGAGCAGGAGAATCGATGTTTCGGGCAGATTCCTGAAGAAGGCTTATGCCCGAAACGTTGATTCTGCTGCTCCTTTGATGCTGCCTTACCTGTTGCGCTTTTCCAGCAACACATTTCTTAAGCTCTGATCTCTAGCATCTGCATTCCTCACTTTCTCCTGGACATGTTAATGGACTAGTTAAGAATTGGACCTTGGGTGTAGCGTTTCCTAATCAGGGTGCAGATTATAAGAGCAATACAGGGCTTTGGTTCGGCCAAAATGGAGTACTGTATGTAGCTCCGGGAGCCACATTCCAGGAAGGATGTGATTGTACTGGAGAGGGTGCAGAGGTGATTCACCAGGATGTTCCCTGGGATGGAGCATATCAGCTATGGAGAGAGGCTGGGTAAGCTCGGGTTGTTTACTTTGGAGCAGAGAAAGCTGAGGGGTCCGTGATTCAGAAGGATAAGATTATAAGCGACACGGACAGGGTGGATAGACAGCAGCTGTTCCGTTTCGTCAGAGGGTAAAAACAAAGGAGCACACTTTTAAAGTGAAGAGTTTGAGGTTCAGAGATGATGTAAACATTTTTTCACCTCGAGGTGTGGGGTTCTGGGATGACTTCCTGATCGCCTCACAATCGTTAAAAAGTACTTGGACGAGCAATTGGAAGTGTAATAACATTCCAGGCTATGGGTCTGGTGTAGGAAAGTGGGACTAGTACAGATCGTGCTGTATTTCTGTTGGCACAGAGTCTATGCCCCTGTGAGTGTATGGTGTGGAAGGTCCATTATTGAGCAGGTTAAGGCAGGAATTGATGGATTTCTGAAGAGTTATATTCTTAAGGATTATAAGAGTGTATTAGCATGTTAAATTATGTCAATGTGAGAAATATGAGAAAACAAGTGCAGTTTCCTTTCAGTTTGAAAGCAGAGAATTGAGAATGGGGAACAAGGAAATGGCAGAACTATGAAGCCACTATTTCAGTTCTGTCTTCACAGAACTTTCTAACAATACAAGGAAAACCAAGTCTGGTATGGGAAAATGATAGAGTACATGGAACAATAAACGTAGTAAGTAAATGGTTCAAAAGAAATTATTGTGGCTGCAAGTAATGGTCATAGACCACACTAACATAGAGTTATGAAATGGGAATCATGTTTGTGAAACAAACTGGGAGACAAATGAAAGAGAAGCAATGGATGTAAAACATTTTGATTTTTAGAAAAATGTTGGTAAAGCTCCAAGCCCAATTTGCAAAATCAAAACTGAGTGGGTTGGGGCTAATATATGGTCATGTTTCTAGAATGAGACAGCTGGCAGGAAGCAGTGAATTGAAATAAACAGACTCGTCAAGTAATAGCCTGACATTTTCTGAAAGGTTTGATTCTGTGAGTATGACTGTGTCCGAGACTCCCCATTACCTTCCCCAGATATCTCCTGTCTCATCAGCAGGACGGACACAGCAGAAGTAGTGGTACAGTGGAATACAGTTGGAAGGGAATTGCTCTTGGAGTCCTCAACAGTGACTCCGTATCCCATGAAGTCTCATAGTGTTAGTTTGCACATGGGAAAGGAAACCTCCTGCTGATTACCATGTACCAGCCTCTCTCAACTGATGAATCAGTACTCCTCCAAATTGACCAACACTTGGAGGAAGCACTGAGGGTAGCACGGATGCAAGATGTACTCTGGGTGGCGGATTTCAATGTTCACCACCAACAGTATCTGAGCTACAGCATTACTGATCGAGCTGGCCGGGTCCTAAAGGAGACAACTGGTGGCAGGTGGTGAAGGAACCAACAAGAGGAAAATACATACTTGTCCACAGCCTTATTAATCTGCCAGTTGCAGAAGTATCTGTCCATGACAGTATTGCATCGTCATTGTGGAGACAAAGTCACACCTGCATATTGAGAATAGCCTCCACCATTTTGGGTGGTCCTATCACGGTGCTTAATAGGGCAGACTTCGAACAGATCTAGCAGCACAAATCTGGATGTCCATAAGGTGTTGTGGGTCATCAATAGCAGTGGAATTGTACTCCCGCATAACCTCATGGCCTGGCATATCCCCCTCGCATCAATTGCCATCAATCCAGAGGATGAACATTGGTTCAGTGGAGTGTGTAGGATGGCAGGAGCAGCACCAGGCATACCTTACAATGAGGTGTTAGCCTGGTGAAGCCACCAAAAAGGACTACTTGTGCGCCAAACAGCATAAGCAGGAAGTGATAGACAGAGCTAAATGATCCCACAAGCAAAGAATCAGATCTAAGCACTGCAGTCCTTCCACATCGAGTCGAGAAACGTTGGGGACAATTAAACAATTCACTGGAGGAGGAAATTCCACAAATAACCCCTTCCTCCATGATGGAAGAGCCCAGCACTTCAGTGTATAAGATAAGGCTGATGCATTCGCAACAATCTTGAGACAGAAGTGCTGAGTGGATGATCCATTTCAGCCTCCTCCAGTGGTCGTCAGCAATTCAGTTACCAGTCATCAACCAATTCGATTCAGTCCACGCGATATCCAGAAACGGTTGGAGATTCTGGATACTCCATGGGGTCCATAATCTGACAACATTCTGGCAATAGTACTGAAAACCTGTGCTCCATCACTTGCCACTCCCCGAGCCAAACTGTTTCCATACAGTTACAACAACGGCTTTTCCTCATTATGTGGAAAATTATATCTCCGGTATATAAAAAGCAGAACAAATCCAATCCGGCCAATCACCACCGCATCAGTCTACTCTCGATCATCAGTAAAGTGGTGGAAGGTCTCAGTGCTTTGAAGCAGCACTTGCTCAGCAATACCCTGATCAATGACGCCCGGTTTGGGCTCGACCAGGGCCACTCAGCTCCTGGCTTCATTACCGTGGTTCAAACATGAACAAAAGTGCTGAATTCCAGAGGTAGGGTGAGAGTGACAGCTCTTAAAGTCAAGGCTGCATTCGACCCTGTGTGGTATCAAGGGGCCTTAGCAACACTGGAGTCAATGGGTATCAGAGGCAAAATCCCCGCTGGTTAGAATCATACCTGACACGTCGGAAGGTGGACATGGTTAATGAAGGTCAGTCAACTCAGCTCCAAATCTGTCGGAGTCCCTCGAGCAGTGACCGAAAACTTCTTCAGGGCTGCTTCATCAAAGACCTTCCTTCCATTTTAAGGTCAGAAGTGGGGATGTTCGCCAATGATTGTACAATGTTTTGCAACATTTGTGGCTCCTCAGATACTGAAGCAGTCCATGTTCAAACGCGACAAGATCTGGACAGTATCCAGGCTGACAGGTGGCAAGTAATATTCAGCCCACACGAATGCTAGACCATGACCATCACCAATAAAATACAATCTAACCTGCGCCTTGGCATTCAATGGTGTTACTATCACTGAATCCCCCAGTATCAAATTCCTGGTGGGTAGTCATTGCTCAGAAACTCACTGGTCTCGCCTCATGAACACAGTAACTATAAGAGCAGGTCCGAAGCTCGGAATACTGCGGCGAGTAAATCACATCCTGACTTCCAAACGTCTGTCCATCATCTACAATGCACAATGTATGGGAATACCATCATCTTCAGTTTCCCCTCCAAGCCATTCACCATCCTGACTTGGAAATTTATCACCGCTCCTTCACAGTCACTGGGTTAGAATCCTGGGATTCCCTCCCTAATCACACAGGAGGTTAACCACAGCAGGTGGACTGCAGCGTTCAACAAGGCAGCTCACCAACACCTTCTCAAGGGCAACTAGGGACAAGCAATAAATGCTGGCCCAGCCAGTGACTACGAGATTCACGAAATAAATAAATATAAATTAACAGAGGACGGTTGCTGAGGTGTCACAGGGATCGGTGCTTGGGGCCCAGCTGTTCACAATTCCCTTTAAACATTTGGTTGCAGGAATCAGATACAATATATCCCAGCCTGCTGACAGCACTAACGGATGTGGGATTGTGAGTGGTTGAGGAGGATGTAAAAAAGCACCGAGAAGACTAAGACAAGTGGAGTGAATGGGTAAATACGTGACAGATGGAGAGCAATGTGGGTAGAGGTGACGGTGTGCCCTATGGTGGGAAACGATAAATTGGCAGCCTACCATTTGAAAAGGATTGGTTGAAACATGTTGATCTACAAAGGGACGTATGTTCCTTTTTGTTGTTTCCTTCTGCACAGACCTCTGAGGCCAGTGCAGCGCAGTGAGTTCTGTAACCGGAAGTCAATACTGGGCATGGGATTGGCACGCTGCCCAGTGTACACAGACCCACCAAGTGCGGAGCTGCAACACTGAAAATGATCTGCATCTCCTTGTACACCAGTGGCTGAAAGTAATATTGCAGAAACAGAAAGCAGTGAGGAAGATAAATGGTGTGTTGACTTTCATTTCAGGGGGATGTGAGTCCAGGAGAAAAGGTGTCTTACTGCAGCTGCACAGGGCCTTGGTGAGATATCATCTTGAACATTGTGTAGTATTGTGTGCAGTTTTGGTCTCCTTACCTAATAAAGGACAAACCTGACATTGAGGGAGAGCAGTGAAGGATGACCAGACTGATCTCTGGGATGACGGGCTTGTTGTGGGAGCAGAGTTTGGGGTGACTGGGCCAGTATTCCATGGGGTTTAGGAACATAAGTGGAGATCTCAATGAAATATACAAAACTCTGACAGGATGAGACAGATTGGAAGCAGGGATGATAATTTCCCTGGCTGGGACTTCTAAGACAAGGGGCCACAGTATTAGGTACAGGCAGTCACTCTGCATTGAGATGATAATAAATGTCTGCTCTCACTGACTGGTGAACCTGGGGCATTCGCTCGCACCTGGAAACCGAGACACTGATTATAAATAAGGATTTAGAGACAGTAAAGGGATGGTGGGAGAGCAGGCGTACTGTATGGAAATGAAGGGCCAACCATCATTACATTGAGTTGGGTAGCAAACTCGATGGACCAAACGTACTACTGCACCACCTATTTTATAGCTTCCCAAGGTTACGCAAATTAATGAATATGTATATCGTGTGTGGTAAGTGCATTGAGGAGATTTTTTCCATGAACTAGAATGGGGAGGCTAAATGTGTTTTCCATTCCCGATGTTTCTGTGCAGTCCGTGGGAAAGCTCTGTAAATGCTGTCACAAGCTCTCAGATGTTAGGAAGGATGTTTCTGCAGGGTCGACAGGACTGTGTTCCCATTCCCTTTTCCGACATTGATGCTGAGGCCGGGTGTTCTATCCGGTTTCATCCTTTCAGACCTCGGAGTAGTTTGAAACAAATGAGTGCCCTTGCTTGGCAATTTCAGAGGCCATTGAAATGTTTATCACATGTCAGCGTCTGTGGAGTCACTTTTAGACCATCCCAGGAAATCATGGGAGATTAACTTCCTAAAAGTACATTGGAGAAGAAAATTCTGTTTCCAATCCATATTGGCTTCAAGGTCACTGTTACTGACCCCAGATTTTATATCTCGATATTTTATTAATTGTCTTTAACTTCCACCCGCTGCTGCCAGATCATTAGCCTGGTCTGGATTAGTAATCCAGTCACATTTCCACAACAGCACCATCTCCACATGGGGACCTGTCAAAAACCACACTGAGCAGGTTATTTCTGTGCTGCTTGACAGCGCTGTCAAAAAGAACTCCCACCAATTTGACTGTCAAGATGGGACAGAGGAGGTGGTAATTGGTCAGTTTGTAATTATTCCGGTCTTAGGGGACGGGACTTAGCTGAGTAATTTTCCACATTGTCAAGGAGATGTCAGAGTTGGAGCTGGAATGAAACAGCTTCCCCAGGGACACGGCTTGTTGTGCAGCACAGGTCTTCAGTCCTGTTGCAGGAATGGAGTCAGGACCCATTGTCTGTGTCGTATCGACTGTGGTCACCTGTTTCTTCATGTCACGTGCAGTGAATCAAATTTGTTGAAGTCTGGCATCTGCGATTTTGTGGGCATCATGATGAGGGTGAGATGTATCATCGACTCAACACTTCTGGCAGAAGATGGTGCAGATAAGACATCCTTCTCTTTTACACTGGTGTGCAGGTCTGTTCCATTATTTAGGATGGAAATGTTTGTGGAGTCCTCTCCTCCAGTCATTTGTTTAATCGTCCATTATCATTTATGACTGAATGCGACAGGACTACAGTGCTTCTATCAGATCTGTTGGTCAAGTCTGGTAGTTTTAATGAGTTAGCATCAGGTTAAAGTTCATGTGATTCTGACTCTGACATGTTCACCCACACTTGTCACTGAGCCATAGATGGTGTCGATGGTAATGGCAGACTGATGTGTTACCCTGGCAAAAAGTTACAGGTTGTGGTTGAATGCAGGTCTGATTCTCCTGCTGCTGTGGTCTACAGCACTACATGAATACGCAGTTTCAAGCTGCAATATCTGTAATGCAATTCTGCTGTCTTTTCCCCAATTCTCACTGAGACCCATTCACCCATCAGCCCTGCACTCAGTGACCTAACCTGGTTTCTGATGTGGAAATACTTTCACTTTCATACTCTCATCCTGCTGAGGGTCTCCTCCCCGGGTTTTGCTTCCAATCTGACACATTCTGCAAAAGCATTTAACTGATCTTAATTCAAATGTTTAATTCACCTGAATCTTTTTCCTTGAGAAATACCATCTTTTGTGTTTAAAGTGAATGTTTTTCCTCTGTTTCTTTCCCTGACCATGATTAAGAGCGCTGTAGTGTCAGTGATGCCAGCGTTATGTAGTTGCAGAGCCAATGAATTCTCTGGATTCCCAATCATCTTCACCACATTGTATGTTTTCTCTTTTGGTTTGATGCCTTATCACTCATGGCTGCCTTGTCCTCCCATGAGTATGTTTCAAGTTCTTGGGGTTGCATTTCTGGTATTATCTCCCAAATTATCCCCAGAACCTCCTCCCACTGCTGCTCCATGGTCTTTCCTGCTCAGCTCCCCTTCCAATTAACTCTGGCCAGCTACGCCCGCATGTCTTTGTAGTTACATTGCTTAATTATAACCACATTACATCTTGAAGACTGCGTTAGATATAAACTGAAAGAAGCAGTTTTGGGAGTTGGGACACGAAGAATAATTGGTATATTTCTTAACTAGATACAAAGGGAGAATGAGAGAGAAGATATAGATATGAAGATGTGGAAAATGAGAAAACGACATTATCGAAAGTAGTAGATGAACATTCCCCCAATGTTTGGGCAATGCCTGTGTGCTGTGGTCCTTTTTACAGTGCTTGTACAACAGAGTAATATGTTCAAATGCTGAGCCTGATGCCAGAATATTTGTCTCCAATAATACGACAGACACTAGCTTTGGACAGAACCCAGCAAGCCAACATATTGAAGTCCCGCTAGAAAGGGGGTTAACTGAAATAAGTTGGGACACCAGAATCAAGAACTTGGAGCACACATCCTGGTAAGAATGAGAGACGAGAGTTGGGAATCGCAGAAAAGGAGGGAACGTTGAGAGGATCAAATCATGTTTTAATGTTTTATCAATTTTATACATAATATGCATCATTTTTCGTTAACTGTGTCTCTGTTGTTCATTTACAATGCGTTGTGCACATGTGAAAAATGCGACTTATCTGCACACACACATTCATTAAACAGTGTATATAAGATCATTTTTTCCACCATTGAAACTGTCCTGTTGTCGTGTTACGAGGATACATGAACACCAATTAGCCACCAAAAGACTTGACGCACTATCACTATGTTCCATACATACAGACAAACAAGGGCACCACTTTGACTGGGACAAAGCACACACACACATACTAAGACACGCAAGGACCTTCTTAGAGGAATGGTATTCTAACCAGAAGTCCATCAATAAACGCATCGATTTAGTTCCTGTCTGGCATCTCTTGTTAAAATAACCGGAAATGACATCATCCACTTTCAGAAACCAAGACCTATAAATAGAGAGGCAGGACATACCAGCAGCACTTCAGCAGATACTCTGACTGATGATGTCACCTAGTCAAGGTGACGAAACTTCTGAAAACACACCTTCAAGCTCAGCGAGCTAACTTGCACACATATAAATTGTTATTTTTTGTTTATTAGTAGAATTTAGGAGTTCTCTGTCGCTCACGTTTTGACAGATTATGATGTGAGGTGGGCTTTTCTAGGTGTGGGGTTTTAATTAACAGAGGGGTTCGACATTGATTTCATAACAGTTTGGGGCCTTGCCATGTGGCACGTGGACCGACTTGAACAGATTTGAGATACAACAGGTCCCAGCAAATTCCAACTCATTGCAATTACTGACTTTGATCTTCAAATAAAACCAGTGGGAAAATTCCTTTAATTTTGTGACTTGTGATTGGTTAAATGAAAAGTGAGGGAAATGGCTTTTAACATTACTAAAGAGGTTCCCAAATTTTCCAAGGAAGTTTAGAAAGACAGAAGGGGGGCATTTTTTGGAAGTAGTAAATAGGTTGGAATTGAATTTAACCAGGGAGAAAAGGGAAGCTGAAATTGTAATGGGGTTGGTTAAGCACTTTGATGTATCAGAGAAATAGGCAACTGCAGTAGAGTTATAAAAACTTAATTTGCAAATGTGGCAACTGGAGTTAGAAGATAAAAAAAGGGACGGAAACAGAGAGAAACGAAAGAGAAAGAGAGGAAAAAGAAAGAGAGAGGGGATTTGAAATTCAGAAGTTGGGAATTAGATAAGAAAGTTAAATTAACAGGATGGAGATGAAGGGAGAACGTGGAGGTGAAAGGCCTCAGGTGCTCTCACTATAAGGGAGTGGAACACATGAAATTACAGTACCATGGTTTAAGAAGGGCACAGGGAAAAAGTTGTTTTCACTGCAGTAAGCTGGGACACACCGTGCTGGGCGTTAAAGGAAGAGACTTTGGGGAAAGATGTGGTAGAAGAGGCTAAGCCCAGTGGCATTAGTGAAACAGGTAAAGGAGACCCCAAGTGGAGCCGAGGAGCTGCAGGAAATTGTACAGCCTAAGCAAGGGCTGGGTATGGAGGCAGTGCCTGATCTCTCTAAAGAATTCACCTCTGTAGGTAAAGTTTACTCAGAAAGAACAGGGGGAGAAGGACAAGAAGTTATACTTTTGTGAGATACAGGATCTGCTCAGTCTCTAATAGTTGAGAAGTGAGGCGCCAGAAAAGCACAACAGATCAGGCAGCATCCAAACAGCAGGACAATCGAATATCAGACATAAACCCATCGTCAGGAACATGGTGGGGGGACAATGGGGCTGAAAGATAAATACGAGGGTAGTAGCTGAGCTGGTGGGAGGGTCGCGGGGGAAGGCAATAAGAAGATGTAGGTGGGAGTGATAGTGATATGTTGGATGGTAGGGTGGAGTCGATAGGTGGAAAGGAAGATGGCTAGTTAGGGCAGTCGAAGAGGGCAGTGCTAGGTTGAACGGTTGGATCTGGGAGAGGTTGGTGGAGGGGAGATTTGGAATTTGGTTAAGTCAACGTATATGCTATACAGTTTGAGGGTTCCAGCGGTCCTACCACCGATAGGAGTCCTATCACCCTCCTCTCCGACTTACCACTATCACACGCCATCTCCCTATCGCCTTCCAAGCTACCTTCCACCCAGCTCCACCCCCACCCTCCCATTTATTTCTCAACCTCCTTCCCCCTCCCTTACCTCCCACTTTCCTGATGAAGCATTTATGCCTGAAACGTCAACGATCCTGCCCCTCGGATGCTGCCGACGCGCTGTGATTTTCCAGCCACACACTTTTCAATTTTCATCTCCAACATCTGCAGCCCTCACTTTCTCTCACCCTTTAATAGTACGAGATGAAAGTTTTTTTCACTCTTTCTGGCATGTTAATCAAGAGCGTGTTCATTTGTGGAATGGGGACAGAAATTAAGCATTCCCTTGTGTAACATCAGGATGGAATGCCAAATTAAGATTAGGGAAGTAACAGTGACAGTGAGTAACAGAGTGTCAATTCCACGGAATACAGTTTGTTCTCGGGAACGATTTTGCAGGAGGC